>NC_081249.1:81605221-81732721 GCF_030490865.1 Poecile atricapillus
GGACTCTTTCAGAACCAAAGGTAAGATGTTACACTAAAAACCTCATGCTAGCAAAATCAGTGTTGGGAGCACCACTATTAAAGAAAAACATAGACAAAACAAGGCAGTCCAGAAGATCATGATGGAAATAAAAGGCCTGTAGGGTGCAACAGTTGGAAAACTGCTGGAACTATAAAAGAAGTAGTTAGTGATGACAACTATTTTAGGAAGAAGGCAGAGTTAAATCTACAGCAAATAAAGCATTGGTTAGATAATAGTAAGAGCTCTCTCCAGGGTAGTGATACACCAGAACAAGTTGTCTATAGATTGTGGAATCTCCTTTATCAGAGAGTCCTAAGATCAGTTGAGGCAAACATATCCAAGAAATGCCATTGGCATGCTTGACAGGGTCCCACCAATATTTACACAACTGAAGGACAGCAAGATGTGTGGCTAAACCAGACCCAGACTCTTCTACATGAAATTCGCAGCACCACATGGAAAGTCCAGAGACTGCCTTATCATAGCACAAATAAGGCAGAAACACAAGAAAAATTATCACTGTGTTCCAAATCCAAGCTAATTTCAAAATAAGCCTTTAACTTTTTCCCCATTCTAGAATTTTTTGTAATATCCTTAGTACAATATGCAATACTTATTTTAGTTTTTAAAATAACTATATTTTTAAAAAAGAGGAAAAATACTAGGCATGCAGAAGTATAATTCTAAATATTAGGCCTACAGAAATATAATTCTAACTATTAAGTGAATTTAAGACTTCTATTCCAGTGAGCAGGACATCTCACTTGGGATTTTTCTTGCAGAGTCCATTACTATTTGATTTACAATGGAAGATCAACACAATGTACTTGGCAACATACAGACTTTGAAACTTTCCAGCTGAAGAAACAGATACAAGCAGAAAACCTGCATGTTGCTAATGAGAATGATATGCCCTAAATATTTTAACATCTATGAAGACATGCCTGTATGTTACAAGGAAAAATCCTTATGCTTCAGGACAGGTTATCATATTTGGTATGTGAGTATTTTAATTTAATTGACTACATTATACTTCACTGTACTATGCTAAACCTTAATAAAAAAATAAAAAAGTAAAAGGAAATTTGTAGACAAAACTGAAGAGGTACTTTTTTCTAGATCTCTGTTGTCTGACAAAGTCAGAATTTTTATTTTTTTTTCAAGAAAGTTTAGCCCTCATATAATCAGCAACAGGAAGTGATATCTGGCAGTACCCAGCATTGAGCACAAAACAAAAAACTCTGAGTGAAAGTAGTTACCACTTGCCCTGGTGACAGCAGTAGACCCAGCAACACCAGCAGAAGCAGCTCACAAATGACCTGCCCTCACAGCCAGATAAAAATCTTGGCCCAAAGAAAGGAAAAATAACACTGGTAAAACTATCAAAACTACTTGAGTCTTGTGTATTTAGGCTTTTCCCACACATTACTCAATCCTGAGGTTATGTGCATTTTCTTTAAGCATTTCCATTATAGTCAGATTTCCTGGGGTACAAAAGGTCTCTGATTGGAAGCTGCTGGTTCCCCCCTACAGCCAGAATAAAGAGTAGGACTGAAGACTGTGATAAAGGAACACAGACCTTGTAATTAAAAGGAAAAGCACTGAAGGTACTCATGATCAATTTAATGAAGACAGGAGGAGGTAAAGGGGCAGATCAGTGATATTAGCTGGTAGAAGCACCCAGAGTGTTGGAGCTACAGTTCAACACTGCACAGTGCCACTACCAGCTGACAAAAGACCTAAGGCAGCTTCAACCACTGGCACATAACACTTGACTTCCAATGTATTCATGAAGCCTGAAAACCATCACCTTCCTGATCAACCACTTTGCAGTGTATGTGAGACCTACAGCTACACTTGATAAAAAATAGTTACTACTACTGCTCCTAGATCCTGGAGGCTGTGTGCTACAGGAAACTGAACTGCCAGCTAAAGTCTGTCTGAGGGAAGGGTTAGTGGTAAAAACCACGGAAAATTAAAACCCCAGTTTAAATAAGCCCCTTCAGTAATTAGTACTTGAGCCAATCTCTTCCAAAGTTACAAGATATATAACTGGGTTATATATAACTAGGAGCTTTGTACAGTTGGTTACAAATTTTTACTCTTAAAATATATGATGCAGAAAACCTCAACAATTTTGCATATTTTTTTTATTCCTTAAAATAAAGACATTCATCTATGGAAGAGTTTACTGCCTTCTCTGCTGCTAGAGGTTACAACCCCCTCTCTCCTTTATACACAGAGCTGAATAGCAGCATGGTAGCTGTACTATCTTTTATTATACCAAGCATCACAGAAGATGCTCCATGAGACTTTTGACTACACAATCTGTTTTACTAATTTACCCCTACTTGAGGCATGAAGAATGATTTTTTGTACCCAAGAGTCATTCTGGTTTTTCCCATACCTATTAATTAGTCTAATAAAAACCAAAGCATCACTAACAGTAAGTCCCCAAAGCTACACTTGCTTGCAGTTCCTACATGTTATTTCAAGATGTGTTATTGCCCTTATTAAAATGATTTCTACAGTTCTTATCAATAAGATCATCTCTTAAGCAAACTCCCCTCTAGCAAAACCAAAACAAAACTAATTAAAATAATGGAACTAGCCATGCAGACTAGTTTACTGGTCTTGTAGTCCATGTAGACCCAAGAAATATGTATGTATGGAATATATGTTTTCCATCTGCACATTATATAATATCCTAATCAATGTCTTTATGAAATACATTGATTAATCTTTTCCAATAACAAAAGAGCTAGTTTTAAAAGCATGCATTTTTCTGTAATTTTCTAGTAGTTAAAAGGGATGGAAATCACAGTCTGAGTAACTAGACAAAGATACCAGAAGTTATATTAAAAGATACCAAAGAAGCCAAAAAGAATTTAAGTAAAAGCAGGAGACATGTTACTTTACATTCAGCCTCTTAAAATCTGATCTGATGATCACTCCTACTAGTATAGTTTTTACCATTATTTAATACCTCAGGCAAGAAATTACCACAGTAAACAATTATCCGATGGAATTAGTCACCATTAGCTAAGACAGCAGTTCCCATGTCACCTATATGAGACTAAAAGGGAGAACTTCAGCCCAAAACCCAGAAGGCGCCAAGAGCATCTCTGAGATCACCATGAACAGCACTTACACAGACACACTGCAAAGAAGGGCCAATACAGCCACCTAACATTAGATTATATCAGCAATGGATTTGGCAAGGGGTTTTCCTGAGCACTGAACCAGTTCTCCTGCTCTCCACAGATTCTATTCCCTGTCCTATTTATCTATTCTGTTTACCTATTCACTGTCCTGAGTAAGTAAAAATCACCTGGGGAGATCATGTGTTCCCCACTTGTTAGACTGATGTTCTTTTTGGGCAAGTACAGCAGATTCTCCAGAGCACAACTCTACTCCCACCAGTTAAGAGAGCTAAACAACACCAGGAGAGGTGGATGCAAAAAGCCATTCAATGCCCAAGTTACACCACTCACTATAAAAGTAAAGCTGCCAGTATCTTAATGCTTTTGGCTTATTCAAGAGAAGACAGGGAGATGGCTGGAGTACCAGCCTGCAGGAATAAAAACGATTCCATAATTTGGTAGAGAAAAAAATGAAAGCTAGAACCTGAAGTCTTGTCAAACTCAGACTAGTAAAATGGCAACATTTTCATGGTTACCAAGGTTAAGTAATGAAATGTGATTAGACTGGTTTGTGTACACTTGATGCAGTTTGTGGTGACATTCACTGGCCACTATTGATCAGTATCCAACTGCATGATTTTATGGTCTCCTGCAGCATCAGCATTCAGAAAAATAGTATTACTGATGCATGTCTCTAAAACAAATGCATTATAAATATTAAAACATGCATTTCTACCCACTTTAGCAAAAGCTTCTGCATCTGTAATAAAAATTATAATTTTATTTAATTTTATTTAATTTTGTATTTTTTATTTAAATTTCAGTATTGAATAAAATGTATACTTCAAGTCTCTCAAATGACTCATTAAAGCTCTAGTGAAATATAGTGAAGACTGAAGGGAGAACACTCCCAAATCCTGCATCAGCTCCAGCCCTACTGCAACTCTCTGGCTTTTTGTGTCCGATTCCCTTGCTCCTCTCTCCAAGGCCAGTGTTGTGTTACAGATGGCACCCTACAGCACAGTGCCTTAGAGAAGGCCAGGGTGTTTTCAATGACCATTTCTACATTTAACCATAAGCTCCTTATCTCTCAATCCCCCAGGGAGAGAGAAGGAGCCAAGGGGGAATGCAAAGCTCTCTGATTTTCTTCAAGCACGTACAGATCTGGACCAATCGAGACTCCGCATCCAAGATCCAACAGCTGTAACAGAACACATGACACCACCATCAAACATTACTGTCTGTACCTGCTGGGTTGGCACTGTCTAGTTACTGTGAAGTATAATAAGATCATATAATAAGATCATATAATAAGATCATATAATAGCTCTTCTCTTTTACCCACTAATCAGAAATTATAATTTACTTTTTATTTTCTAATTTCTTTTAAATTCTCTTTATAATATCCCCCACTTTTCTATTAGGAACACTCCTCGTTTCCTAAGAATTGCAGCAAGCAGCAAAAATGAGCTACTGCATTCTCAGTGTTGCCACTGCTTATTAAAGAAGTCACACAGTTCCTGTACAGAAATGGCATTAATGAAGTTTTAAAAACAAAGATATTTTAAGTTGAAAATGGGTTATTTGGTTTTGTATGAAATCATAAGGTCTTAGAGAAAATGGTGGTTGTCCTTCACCAAGCTCAAACTTCTAGTAATCCCAAAAGACATATGCCACTTGGAAATCCTGAAATGAAGCCACATCTCTCCAGTAATCTCAAGGGATGCAATGTTTTACCTTGTTTCTATAGCTCATCCTGTCAAACAAAAACCTTTGTAATACCTTATCTCCTTCTCTAACTGAAATGCAGCATATCTGAGAGAACTTCATGAGCTATCAAAAGTAATGGAGAAAACTTTTGTCATACCCGTGGTCATCCACATAATTATTATTTTCCTAGCTGAAATTATATAACTTTTGAAGCAACTTTTGAAGCAAAATTGCTACTGCTTTAAAATTGATAGGCTTTATGAAAACAGAGAAAACAATTTGTCAGATACTTATTGGCCACGGGGCCAGTTCAGCTATACCTACAACACTCAGCTGTTAGAGGCTCCTGATTTTTTTTCTGCCAGCAAGTCTGAAGCAATCTCTGGGCTGATAAGATCAAAAGAAACACTAGTATGTGTTACTAAACAAGAGATTATATAGATTCTTGTTAAAGCACTGTTGTTGGATCATGATTAAAAGATTACAATTGGCAAATGCAGACAGTAACTGAGCCAAGACCAGGAGCACCTGCCAGTCCCAGAAGAACAGCAATGAATAAAAAAAACTTAAACCCTTGATTTTCTAGTTCACAAATTCCATATGTATATATATATAAAATATATATATTATATATATACACACATACATACTTATAACTAAGCATTTAAGCATTCTTCGTTTGTTTTCTCTAAAAAAAAAAAATTGTCAAGTTTCTACCCCATTTTTTATATTCTACTAGCCACAGCAAACAGATTTACAACATACTGTGACAGAGCCACCGAATATCCTTTCTGGAAGCTTCTCAGGAGAGTCCACTGCTTTCAAGAATGCACAAGGCTTGAGAGACTGAAGCACAAAAAAGTAGTTGCCAAATGAAACTGAAGTTTCATCACCAACACAAACAAAAGTTTTGTATTATACCACTAGAGTGTACTGAGTTCATTTCAGTTTAAAAATCTGAAATCCATATTTAAAAAACTGAGACTGGGTCACTATGATCCTACTACAACCTGACATATTCCTCATGGTGGCCACTGCTGGGCCACGCAAACAGCTTGAGTTGAAACTACAAAGTGCTTTCAGGCAACATGAACGTATGTAGTCATCACTCTTCCAGAACCATATTTTTTTTGGATGATTATTCCATGTGTCTTCTGCTAGCACAGAGGTGCACAGAAAAACAATTCTTTGACATGACCAACCTGAAAGCAACTATTTTATGCTTTCAAGGACTGAATAGGGGCAGGGCCAGACAGTTTAAGCCACACCCCAATCAAATCATAGCCTGATATTAACAACATAGTCAATTCAACCAGCATGATTTGAACCTCCCTATAATTTTGACAAATAAACATGAATTAGTTGTGAATTGTTCAAATTATATTGAAAAGGCAGAATTAGTGATACACTTGAAATACAGATAAAAAACAACAAAACCGCTAACATCTCTAAGTATTAAATCTTTATGTAAGCTGAAATTTAAATCTGGTTACTTATCCTACAAGAACTTTACAAATGTAGTAAATACTTAAAACCCAATAAATTTTCTTAGTAGTCTGTGCAGATGTCTTCTATTAAGCTTCTGAACATAACTGCTTAGCTCATGCTACAAATATCATCCAAGATTTCATCTCCACCACGAGAATTTCTGCTTATCTGTCTCTTCTTCCAGAGCTCACAATCACTGAAGAATTACAAGGTTTGATATTACCTTAGTATCCAGAACGGAAGTGCAAGTTATTTGTCTTTAAAAGCTTACAGGTATTAAAATAATGTTGTTGCTGTGAAACACACGTATTAATAAGCACAACACCTTGTGAGGCAGCATAATGAAAATCACTGTATCCAGTAATGATTCATACTGGTGAAATTTCTGAAAAGTAGCAGAATGTGATGAATTTCTGATAAGCATTAAAAATTAGTAAAGGGACAGGGTTAAAGAGGTAGAAAAAATTATCTACTTTTTATCTATAATTCGGACATAAGAAGCGGGGGTTTTCCATTATTGCAACCATTTAACTATTATATAAAGGTGTATATGATAATTAAAGTCAGTTGGGTGGACAAATTCTAAAATTGCTAAAAATTTTGGCATGCTCTGATTTATTTTAAGTTGACTACAACAGACAAGTAGGTATCTTTTGGGCTCAAGAGTTTCCTGCCCTACATGCCCACACCCATAGCTGCCCACTCTGTTCTGCTGGTTCAGACTGTGGGCAGGGCAAAGGGCTGAGGAAACCAGTGGAGAAGCCAGAAGACATACACATTAAAGAATGTGCTCAGGAACTGTACATTTATTTTCTTAAAAATGCTGTACAACTAGCAGACACCTGCAACAAATGCTATTTCTAGATACACATATACAGCAGTATTTTGATGCTTACTAACTGAGAAAAAGTATTTAAAATTCATGATAATTATTTACATTTGTGCATAAATCCTGGCACCTTGCATATGATGTCATTTCAGGTTCCTGTATCCCTCCACAATTTTGGCAGAGTTTTCATCAACACTGTGAACTACACGGATTGCTTCGCAAGTAAGAGCCCCCTTGAGAATATGAGGAGGTGGAATAGCTAAATTGACAAGCTAAAATGCCTCTCACATTTCCCCAGATAGGAACCTCTACAAAGTACAGCTGACACTGGCTGTCATCGTAAGACACAGTCAGCTCCTCAGGGGAACCAGGGCTCCTGAAAAGTAGCATTTATGTGAGCATGTTAGGAAAGAGAATCAGACCTGACTGGAAGGGGGTGAAAGCACTGATTGTGTTATCTGTTGAAGAGAGGAGTTCATGCTGCTATGGAATTACTTTCCAGTGAATTTTCCTGAGAAAGTATAGATACTCTTGTGGCCTGTGAAAGGAAGGACTTGATTTCTTGCCATAGATGTCTACTCCGTCCCACTGCTGGAGGTTCCTTCTCCCTCAGCATCCACATCACTGCAGTAAGCCAGGGAAGGGGCTCAGGCTGCTGGTGATGGCTCTGCTTCAGAGGGCAATTTGTTTTGCGTTGAAGAGCCCCTCTGGTGGTGCTTTTAACCACCTCCTACATGAAGACTGAGTAGAAAGAGGAGATGCTAAGCAGAAGCTTGTGAAGCACTATTGTAAACTGTTCTAGCTTGAGTCACAGTGTCTGTCTCTTTTTATTAAGCTATGATATTCTTACACCTAAGACTCAAAAGCTGGAAATCGATATAGAAATCAGTGGAAAAACAATGTTGTTTTACTGAAGTATTTAATTTTAAAAGATTACCCAGAAAAGGCCCACACACCAGCAAACACCCATTCTTCCTCCATTACAGAACTTTATTACACTTTGATTGAGATAAACAGTATAGATCATATTATACTACTCTTTCTTCCAACATTTCTAATTTTGCCTTGCTTGTTTTACTAGCCATCACTCTAGTGTTAGAAGATCTGTCACCCTACACAACACCTAAAGGTTCAGGAAAAAGTCTTGGCACCAGCAGAGAATGCTACTGAGAAGGCAAATTAATTTTTATTCCTTCTGCTATTGTTACTACCACCACAACACAGAAAAAAATCAGATTAAAATAACATAAGCAAATTGAAACAAGGTTAACATAAGACTATGCCCTTTGGTCATTGTTTAAATATCCTCTTGGATATTTTGAAGTTGGTGTGGATGCTTATTCATGCCTTGAGGTATTACTCTGTTGCTGATCCAAAACTGGAATACAACATTTCAAAACTGGTACACATCAAAACAACTAAAATGGTCACAATTTCATTTATATTACACCCCTTCCATATTCTGCTCTGCATCCCCACTTCTCTCACCCTTTCCAGTCCTCTGGGGAGGGAGGATGGCTCTTTGCACACAGCTTATCCTGCTGGGAGCTGGGGAAGGAGAGCTGCCACAAAGGCTGTCCCAGACCCTCAAATGACATATTTCACAGCATCCATCATAGTGGATAAAATTCCCAGTGGCAAACTGCATCCATAGAGTGGTATCAGACCAGAAGGAAAATGGAGAGGAAAGAAAAGCAAAAGGGACAGATAATGTGGGTTACCTGGTTCACCAAAGCTCCTGAGTCTGCTCCTGGAGAACTTCAAAAGTACTGAGGTACTGGGTAATAACGTGATCTTTATTTTTTTTGTAACTTTTTTAAAATATAAATGAGGACACATTCAAATAGTGTCACAACTGTGCACAAAACACCACAAATGAAGTCATCTTAATAAAGAGAGTTAAAAAAAACCTTGAAAAGCATGTAATTATCTAAGAGCTTGTTATCAAGACCTAAACCAATTCATCTGCAAAGATTATTTTTATTTAGCAGTATTAATCGTTATCATGAAAATTAATGAAAACCTGATTCTAGAAAACAGCTGTACAATCCACTGAGGAAACTGCTGATAGCACCCATGCCCAAGACTATGATGTTGCACCCTCAAAATTACTGGGAACCTGAAAAGGTCATCACAGGCAGATCAGCTGCATTTGTAACTGACCACACAGCAAAATTTAATGAGCTCTTGACACTGCTGCAGTGTCTCCATGCTCAGTTTTTCAAATTTCTGGACACATTTTACGAAACTACTCAAAAATTTCAAGTTGTTCACTGTTTTACGCAAATAATGTAAAACACTACATGACCAGGAACCACATTATCTCGCCTTAGCCAAGGAGCTACGGATTTAGTTTAAGCTCTCCTTCATCTAGACTTTACTCAGTAAGGGGAGATTCAGCAAGCACTCCTGCATGATAAAGATCTTCAAATGAGAAAACCCTTCAGCAGCTAAACCTGAGAGAGAAGTCTGATCTTTCTAGCAACACTTTCTCTCACTCATATCTTCTCCAGTCTTTACCTCAGAGCCATCAGCACTGTATCAAGCCATCAAGCACTGCTTTTTCAAATACAAAATACATTAACTAATGGCTAAATATAGTTTTAAAGAGACTATACCACAAACAAGATGTTAAAACAAAATTTTGAACTGCTACTAATTGTGGATTTTTTTACCTGTTTCACACTTCATTCTGCTGCAGAAACACAGCTAACAGTGAGTTGAAGTACCAGGTCTATGCAGAGCATATAGTGCAACATAGCATGTGTGAGTTCAACTCTTTTCTAATATGCATGTTCCAAGTTTCAGTGCAGCACAAAACAATTATTGCATGCTAAAAACTAACATCCGAAAAATGTCTTACTTCACTAATAACATCAAAAAGAACTTAAATTAATTTTTGTTTATGGAAATATAAGGTAACTTATGTAAATTATTTTTAAAAACGTAAAGGCTTTTCATATGTATGATTTTTACCTACAGAAGAAAAAGGAAGATTATTTAAACACTTTCACTAATGAAACATCTGCATTTAATACAGTTGATTACTCCTCTAAAAGACATCATCAGTTACATTTTTTTCCTGTAAAATTACTGCTATAGATTTGAATCTTCAAAAACATCACATTTTCAAAATGTTGTAAGATTTTTTTTTCTCCCCCAAATATTACATTCAAATAATTCTAAGCCCCAAATTAGTCCTAAATGTCACCAGAGTCTACCTCACCTTGGCTTGCCTGGGGAGCCACAACATAAGTACATTTGAAAGATCTGTCTGATTTGGTTGACAGCAAAAGACGAAGAACAAGTGCAAGAACTCTACAAAGATTTCATGTGATAAGAGAAAAAGTGAAGGAAAGCATATCATGAGTTCATTCAGTTCACTGAACTGTGTAAAATGATTCAACATGAACATGTTCAAATACAACAGCAAAGAGTCCAACTGATTGCCTCCTGCTCCCCGGAACACACCTGCTGCCCTTTTGAACTGTCTCATTAAGTATTGCTCTGAAGCACATAGGCGAGCTTTAGCTAGAGAAGATTATAGGGCTCCACACATCACTCTTTCAGGAAACAATTTAATTTTCTGTCTTCTGCTCTGTAGATGCACCATAAATGGTACAGAAGACCAGATGATTTGGTTAAGATCCCACAATTAAAGGCTTTTTGATTACAGAACAGGCACCCTGAAAGCAGTACAGCAAAAGGTGAAATATACCATAGATGGTCATGAAATATTTGCTCTATTAAACTGATTCAAGTTTTCCAAATCACCACTGAGAAACTCTGTATTTCCCAAGCTGAGGTGTGAATAGATGAACTGCCAGCCACTGACATAAAATGGCATTCAAAACAGATTATACAAAAAAAAAAAAAAAAAAAAAGTACTATCTAAACTTTGGAGACAATGGATCAATGTGAATCAAACAATTCAAACATCCTTGGGTTCAGGGATGACCATTTGAAAATATTTTTTCATGTCTCAGCTATTCCCAGGCAAACTCTGTAAAACAGAACTAGGAACATACTGTAGGGCCAGTTCCCTATTGCACCAAAATATGCTATCTTAGTTGTACTCAAAAGCATAACCAAGCTATGAGAACATCTAAATGCAATACAACAACACTACAATCTTCTCTTTATAACCACAATTTTAACATTTTTATGTCTTTAACGCCACAAATAAGAGCTAAACAAAGTGCCACAACTATGGTTAATGCAAAGGGTTAACAAAATCAAACCCAGAAAAATGTAAACTCAAGGTAAAATTTCTTTCCTGCAAATTGCAGCAATGGAATTGAAATTAAACTGCATTTAGTTTAAATCCTATTATCACTGGAAACTCTTTTTTAAAAGTCAGCAGTTTTGGCATAATTATGTTTCTGGCTTGTTTCCTCAAGAGTCTCAAAAGACTTTCCTGTAAAACAGCTTAAGTGCACAGCCTACTCTGTAAAATGACACAGTGCATAATATCAGGGTATCCATCACATATAGATGTGCTTTTTTTTTTCCCCCAATAGAGCACGTAAGAAATCAATCAACCAAAAGAAGATTTCAGCATATCTTGGTGAAAGTATCCTGAAACAAAGACTTCTTTCTGATAATAACAAAGACAGCTGAGGTAAAAGAAGACATGGAAGGTTATCTCATCAAATTTCATTATTCTGTATTTAAGGGAATGCTGTCACAAATATTCCTGAAATCTTTGAGTAAATTGTTATATCACAATTTCCAGGGATTTCAGAGATTTTAGTAATTTCTCTGAATCCAAGGCAGAAACAAAAGGATTTAATTTTTATTTTGTTTCCCTAATAGCAGCCACAGCAGCCCAGCAGTACCCAGCACAACTCCCTGCACTCACCTTTGCATGAACAAAGGGCTCTCTGGGGGAGTCCAAGAGCTCCTTATATTTCTCCACCAGCCAACACAGCTGTTCATTCAGAGTATAAGCAGAAGCCTATAATCTTACCATTTAGAATAGGCTTACTAAAAAGTTGAAAAAAAGAGGGAGTTTTGTTGTTGCTGTTGATATTTTTTTTTAATAACTTGCCTGCCTTGCTACCTTCTGGCACTGTTACTAGTAATATTAAATTACTTTTTAACATCAGCTGGTAGAGAGAGAAATTCTTTGAGCTTTCAAATCACTCACAGGTACACATCACTTCCTACTTTGCAAATGCTATTTCTAGCCTAGAGCCATCTCTTCTTTTTGGAACCCGTAAGAAAATATTTTGTGTTTCCTCCATGTGCTCTCACTGTCATTAGGGACTAAAATTATTCCTTAGCTGGACTAGTTTCCTTTTCATACTATCCAAGTTCAGGTGGTGGTTAAATAGAAACAGCTTTGTCAACACAAAATCCCTAAAGGTAAAGAAATAAAATATATACAAAACATGGAAAAAGACGAACTCAGAGACAGAAGATCCTCAAACATACCCAATTTAAAGGATTTTTTTTAGAAAGCAAAAACAAAAGGGGGTTGGGAACAGTAGCATACTCAGAGATTTAAATCTGAAGCTAAAGATAAACCAAACTTTGTGCAACATCGTTGCAGGCTGCTCACAAATCACTAGCCTCTAAATTAAACACAGGAAACACTATGTAACCTCCCCCCATATTCTTCATTATTTGCTATCTGCAAGGTACAGTTGACTTCACATGAACCTTAAATGTTCATGGACTGCAGGGAATCATTACAGAAGAGAAAACTAGGGAGAAAAAAGCAGAGTGGAGTCGAGCAGGCAGCACATGCACCAGAACAGCCAAAACTCAGACAAATAGATCAGGTTACACAAACTCAAGCAAGTACACACCAGTGTAAAACAGTAACCGATAATTTCAGCTATCAAATTAGAGAAAAAAAAGAAAACCCTTGTAGAAATGCAATAGACATAATTTTAATCTGGACAATATTGAATAGATTAATACTTAAGAGATTACTAATGTTATAGATATTTGGTTGAAAGTTTGAAAATAAATATAATAGTTCTGGTAAACAAAAATGAACTATTGTGCTCACATTAGTATTTTTAAAGAAGCATCCTGCAAATAATAATTTTAACATATTTTATTCATGAAATCAAAATGATGCTATCACATAGTAACAGCCAGTATTAATGCTTTTGACACTTTAGGTTACCTACTTAGTATCAACTTCACTCCCCATTGAGAAAAAAAGAAACACTGAAAACAACCACTCAAGGTATTTAAAATAGAAACACGTAGGACCTCAATATATTCTCTTTGTTGAAATTATACTATCTGCAGATACACAAAGGGATTCACACAGAGAAAAGGCATTAAGTAAAGTAAAAGCACCAGCCTTTCCAGGTTTAAAACTTTCTGGAGGGAGGATTAAAAAACAACTTCCTTCCCAGAAAGGTAGGAATCTTCTCCCACAGAATAAGCAATAGAACAAGAGGAGACAGACTTAAGCTGTAGCTAAGGGTGGTTTGTTTAAGATATTACAAAAAAAAAAAATATTCACCTAAAGGGTTGCCATGCACTGGAAGAGGCTGCCTAGAGAAGTGGTGGAATCATCACCCCTGGAAGGATTTAAAAAGTGACTGGAAGTGGCACTTGGGGACCCAAGCTTAGCGGCAGACCTGGCAGTGCCAGGTTGGAGTTAATCTTGGAGGCCTTTTCCAACCTTAATCATTCTGTGACTCTACTCCACTTTTCTGATGACTCTGCATCCAATTTCTGCAGTGACCAAGACTGGAATAACACCTAGCCTTTGCCACTACAAAGATATTTGAGATGTCAGACAAGGGGAATATAACATGCTATTATTTCAGTTCATGAGTTTGTATCTTCAAGGTATTTTCTCCTGCCATTCTTGACATGCAGCCATATGCTCTATCAGGTTTCTGGCTTTTTTTCCTAAATGTCAGAACACCATTTCTTTGAGCAAAGTGCTATTTTCAGACCAAACACTGTAATTTTCCATTCCGGCTGTAGTAATAGCAAAGCTTCCAAGTGGGAGACTGTTTCAAGTGGGAGTCTGGAGCACCAGGTGAGCTCAGAACACACCCAAGGCTGTCCTCTTGCACAACTTACTGCATTTGCTGCGCTCACTGATGCTGTTTTGGTCTTGTGTAATTCAGCTGCTTCTGTTACAAGGATAACAGAGCTTGGACAAAAGTCTGTTCATCATAAGACCAGTTCATGAAGACTCAGTAAAATACATCAACTATTCTGATTCACAGAGTAATCTGTTTTTTCTCCCATTATGTAAGTTTACTTCCCCAGCCTACTCACACAGGAGTAGGTTTGTTGGGGTGTTTTTAGCTAGGAATATTCCCTCCTCACTTTTCTGTGCCCTGTCTCCTTATGACTTGCCATAAATCAAATGCTGTTTCAGAATTATGTAATTGCAGAATTATGCTATTCAGCCTCTGGAAAAAGTGAAACTGATAATCTGCATATTTCCTCATTCCTTGAGAAATAACCAAGCCGAGCAGTACACAACCAGAAGTTATTTATCAGATGAGATGAATCACTCAGTAGGGGGATAACACAGAATAACAGATAACAGTACAGCTCTTATAATATATAAAACATTGAAGGGGGCAACAGCAAAAGGTTGACTGGTAGGCAGAAAAGGAGTTCAATTTTTGTGGAAATTATAAAAGACAATTTTAGTAGGCAGTTTGGTCTTTGTATAAATCAGCTACTCCCTCGTCCATGAGTGACATGAAAGATGTGTTTCTTGAAGCAAAGGGGAAATAGGAAATAACAGTGTAGACATTGATGGAGACAATATGGAAAAGTTCAGCATGTTGAGCTATTTTAAGTTTAGAAAAAATGCCAGGAACCCAGGAAAGAAAAAAATATTACATGAGGGAGGGAATTTTACTTTAAGTTTTTAAAATATGTTGGGAAGAAAGTTATAACCTAACTTTATGAGGAAATATTGCAGCCAGTAAAGCTGATTTAAACCCTCTAAACTGCAGCCAGGATGATGACTGAGGAATTTAAAAAACACCCATGAGAAGTAAGGGAAATGTCTTATTGGCTTATCTACAATTAATAAAAGACAGGTTACCTGAGGAAGAATGATTCCCTAATACAACTCACAAAAAAAAAATGAAACAAAATGGGAGGAACAGTTTTACCACTGGCCAATCATCAATGGAACTGGTCAATTTTGAGCGAGTCATCAGTCTATTCACTGATACTTAGGAATAATTAAAGCCATCAGGGCAAGGAAGAGGAATAAATTAATACACCATTAAGAATCCTTTTCAACCCTAATTATAAGCTGCCTTTTGTAAAAAAAACAAAACCAAAAAACCAACAACAAAAAACGTATTAGGTATGGGGTTTCTGTTGCTGCCTTTGTGTTCAAGAGCTTTACTTTAAACTGCAAAAACAAGAAACTAAACTGAGCCTTGTACGGGGTCCTAAGCTTGGTACCCCTGTACAAATATCACAACATCAAAGCAACTCTCAGATTGCTTCCAGAGCTTCTGGCAGTGTTTCATACTATTCCTAGAACACCTATTTCACTACTGGGGCAATGAAATGCTTCTTCAAACATTGACCAATACTGTACTTATTACTAAGGGAGAAGCACACATAAAAATATTGTTTAGGGAGGAAAATCCCAGACCCTTATTAACATTTAGCTTCTTAAAACAAAAAATTAAATTCACGATACATACACATCACATTAACACTGAATGATGGCTTAATACTAGCAGATTTAATGCAAGAAGCCTCTATGAATCTGACCTGAGGTCCCTATGCTTTTGAGCAGAAACAAATCCAAGACAGAAAATTAAACAACAGAAAAATTAAGCAACTCAAAAAATAAATACTTGAGAATTAAATTCTGTTATCTTCTGGTTTCTCTTTAAAATGTGTCTTTCATTGGAAAGCTTTGATATAAAATATCTCAGGTCTTACCTATAATAAGTACTCAATCTCTAGCAAAGAGCTTTTGCTTCCAATTAGAAAACAAATGTTCACACCTGAAAGGTTTTGATTAATAATAAGACAGCCTTTCACAGCTGGATAAACATTCCTGTATATTCTGAAAGGGTATAACTTTGCAAAATCTACAGACATTAAAGAAAAAAAATGGTTACATTAAAAAAATCTTTTAAAGTATTTTCTCTCCCCCAAGTACAGCACCATTTTTATCTGCTTGTTAGGTCACCTGAACTGAAACGGCTTTATAATCATGTAACACATGACAAATCAGGCCTTATCTTCAAAGGTGGTGGTGGGAAAACCCAAAGGAATTTCAAACTCCTGAGATACCAACAAAGAATTTAATTATTAAGTGATTTACTACAGTATTTTGATACCATAATCTGCCTACAATACAGGAATGGGTCAAAGAAAAATTGAAGCAACCCTGGTTCATTACTATATCTTCAAATGTTTAAGGTGTATATTTTCAAATGTTTAATATAATGCCAAATAAGAACATCAGAAACAGAAACACGATTATTTCTTTTTTAGAGATCTTGCATAAAATTCCATAAGATACCCTGAGGGAATTAAAGGAGACAAATCTGAACACTCATCTATACTGGGAAAATGACTGAATGAGGTATTTCAGCAATAAAAGCAGCTTTGTCTAAGTTTAGCTTTCCTAAAATCCCTTCTTAGGGAACCTTTCACATACAGTGCTGTGGGACTGAAGACATCTTAATAGCAGGCAGCACAGAAATTAAGTTCTAACTCACAGACAACCTTTCCCACAGTTTTCTGATCAGATGGTGAGACCAAAGAGTCTCCCCTTCAACAGGCTGTCCCAGTTCTCCCAGTATCAGTCCAGCAACACTGGTACTCTCTAACCACATTCCTCTGCCATAGCTTTCACTTTGGGGATGGAGCTGTAGAAGCAGAAATTTGCTCTAGAAAGGTTCTTTCTACTTACTATAAGAAAAAACTTTGTCTTGATAGCACCTTAAAAAAAAACAACTGTTAAATACTGGAGAGGGGAAGGGTAAAGATGCAAAGAGATAACTTCCAAATGCACAAACTGTTCTTTCTGCTTCAGACATAAGTATAGCATTTGAAATGCTAAACAGGTGTCACTTTTCACTCAAGAATTAGTAATTTAACCTCAAATTCTAGTTTTTTCGGCATAAAAATGCCTTGAGGTAAGGGACCAAGGGAGGAACCTTTTCTTAGCCAGCTATTTGTCACCATATCCATTGCTGAGCAGCACTTTAATAGCTTTAAAATCATGTACTGATATTTTAATATACACCAAAATATTTATTAGTCAATAGATTCAAATGTCTTTATTTCTGTCTTTTGTATGCAAAGTTCCACTACCTAGAACAGTATTTCCCGTATTATTGACACATTAAAATAACCAAAATATTTTGTGCATCTCAATGCCAAACACTATTTGTAGAAACTGCATACACTGGAACCGAAATAATTTATATTGGGAGTACAAAAAAAATATTTGTTTAAGCCAGTTTCACAAGTACAGCTCACTGCTGGAGGAACATGCTTTGGAAAATAATTTTCTCCCACAGAAATTATTTCTTGATACCCACCACCTCTACTCGAACACATTGGTCACCAGCTGTTGCTTTTAAATGGCTCTCTGTTATTTAAGACGAAATAAGAGAATGAACTCAAGGATCTCTCTGGTGGCTACCAAGAACATAGAAAGATATATTATTCAATCTTTTCTTTAAACATCATCACTACTATTCAGACGAAGTGAAGGGCACTTTCTTTAAGTCTGATAAACAGCTCCAGGGTCAGATCTGATTACATAAAAGTTCTGAGTTTCAGCAATTTAAAAGAGCTTTCTTTTTTTTTAAAAAAACCCTCACATTTTATCAAACGTATGTGAACACTTCCAAATGTCAGGAATTCCAAGCAGTTTCCTTATAACTGGAAAATTGTACCCACTCATGGTCGCTTCACAGTCATTTCAAAGTGAAACTGAGTTCAAGGACACACAGATGACACAGGGAAATTTATTTGTCTACATTTTTGTCCTGAATTTACACAAAGTCCAATGAGCTGTACTGAACACCACAGAGAACACTTTGTACAAAATAATCTTACTGAAAAGAAATATTTCCACATCTGCCTCTGTTCAGTTCCATCCTGCACAGACAGCAAAATGACACAGAGCAAATTCAGAGAAGTCAATTGTAAATAAATGTTGAACTCTTCTTACAAGCAAGTTAACAGAGATCTAAAATCCAGCATGGAAGGGAGTCAAAGCATCTGCCAGAAAGGAG
The DNA here is from genome assembly GCF_030490865.1 of Poecile atricapillus. Classification (NCBI taxonomy): domain Eukaryota; kingdom Metazoa; phylum Chordata; class Aves; order Passeriformes; family Paridae; genus Poecile; species Poecile atricapillus. The sequence goes on from NC_081249.1 coordinate 81,623,641, forward strand.
CTTTGTAAAGAAAGCAGTGCATCTTCCCCTTTGCTATAAACATTTCAGCAATGATCAAAAGGAAGCAAGGCTGTTACTGTTGGCCCAATAGAAGATTTTCTTCTAATTAAGAGTGAAGTTTAACTTCCAAACTTCAGTAAAATTCTGGAGGTAGACAAAGATTATGATTTATCCTATATCCCCACAGTATCATTGGTCCTAAACTTTTAGCATGAAGTTCCCAGAGCAGCCTGAGCATCACCTTACATCACTGATGTAAGGATGGCTGAAAAGAACAGAGGTTGCCAAGTCACTGGGATCCAGCTCCACCAGAACCTAAAACTGCAGGACACCACATGAGTTCTCAAGACCATCTTTCACTGCAGGTAACCCCATTAGTTAGTTTGTGATAGGAATTAAGTACACCTACTGCAGGACCTATTGCAAAATAAGCAGTGGCATTTTGCCCATGAAATGAAGAGAGCAAAAGCCTACTTTTAACATGTACTTGTAGGACTCCCTATCAGTCACTTACTTACCTATCCCAAGCCTCTCAAGGAGATGTTAATACTAAACTTTTTCCCAGCCTCTTCCCAAGTTTATTCACGTAGTCAACTGTTCAAGGCAACATCCCTTACTAAGTTCATGTAGTTCCTGATACACATTGCTGGTGCAACTGTAATTCAGGTTTCTGGTCCATCTCTCATTACTTTGTCACATTTTTTGTGAAAGACCTCGTGCTTCCTTCATGAAAGGAGGTAAACTGAGATTGCATAGTGCAAATGGGGAGCCTCACCCTCATTACCTCAGAAAATGTCAGCCTGAGCAGCTCAAATTAAAAAAATATATGGGATCTTTGTAATACAATGTAATAAATATAAGCCAAGGTTGGTAACTATTCCAGGGATTCTAAATATAAGGCTAAAACAGTGCTGATTCCAATGAGTTTTTCAATGCTCTGACCTAAGATTAAAATAAGAAAAAAAACAACTTCACATACATGCTTAAATTATTATTTCCTGTCTATCAAAAAGCTTAAGTCACATGTTTGGTTAAAAACTGTTGAAATCAAGGGGAGCTATACACACTCTTAAACTCACTCCCTACTGAGTAAAGCACTAGAGCATGTGCTAAACATGCCCTTGGGAATTTGTGTCTCATGCTGCACACTCTGGCAAATATTTAGGCACATGTTTAGTTTTGTTACCATGAATATTTCCATTGATAAACATGTTCATAGCTGTTAACAGTATTACTAAGGAGGAAATTCATCAAACCAAATACAACTCCAATATTGCTTCCTTTTGTAAATTACAATCCCAGAGGTGAATGAGAAATTTCTCTATATGAAGAGATAAGAAAGAGTAAGGGAGTCAAAACTGTTAAAGTAAAAAATATACTACAGATGTAAAGCAAGTTACTGCCACAGTTGGCTAACAGAAAAGTAAATTTTCTTTGCTCAGCTTCCACATCTTTTCCATACTCACAGTTCGTTCAAAGGGCACATAAATCCAAAACAGCATAGTATTTGCATTTTTAATCCCACATAATTAATGAGCACTTTTTCCTCTTACTTCAATCAGAACCCCCATATAGGAAAATATAAGCCAATTGATGCCATATGTCCCTCTGAATTGTTATTCCAGATGTATTCCTTGTATTCCTTTGAGTCACAGAATTAAAGTTCCTGTTTCCTTGAAAAATAACACATTCCTAAAAACTCAAATGAAACAATTTTAAGTATGACGTAGTTTATTAATATGATTCATTTTTTTTGGTAATGTTCATTTCCTTCTGCATTTTTTCCTGTAATCTAAGTTAAAAATAAAGGAACAATTTACCTATAACATATTGAATTAGCAAGAAGAACAAATGCATTTAGCTTTAGCTTTTAGCTGGCCATAATGGCTAACTAACACTTAGGCATTTGTGAACTAATGTTTAAGTTTTCATTTCCATCAGCACAGAATAACTTCACCCATAGTCTGAAGAAGTGTGATTTGATCAGAATGCTTGCTTTTAAAACACTGCAATGTTTCATTATCTTTTTCTTTAGCCTTGTAATAAGGAAAGAAATAAGAATGCATGATTTTTGTGGGAATATTTGCTTAACTGAAGGTTAACTGTGCTCTAAGTACTGCAAACAGAAAATCAGAAGTGGGGAAGGGAGTTGCAGCAATAGCTTTCCCACACTGCCCTGCCAACAACCTCAACCTTGTTGGGCCATTTTCTCTAAGGGCTAGGAGCAATTAAGTTTCATTGCTAAATCGGTCTTGAGGCTGTCTTGAGCAGAAAAATCACTTATGCTTAATTGCATGCAGTGATGTGGTGCACAGTCCATTAGGCAGACTGCAGATACCAGTTTACTTCTTGCAGCTCTGCAGGATACTTATAAATGAAAGGTCATTATTTTATCCAAGCAGTCACTTTTTCCTACAGAATACAGTGGTACTTCAAAAAAGGTTCATATTTGAATTTTTGCTACATAGTTCTACTAAATATTATTTTGAGGGCTGTTTGGTTTAAAAGCTTAAGTTTCTGAAACTTAGAAACAATAAAACTGAATATTCATTCTACTATAATAAATATTTATTTAATAATTATAATTTTATCAATTATAGTACAAATATATTAAAAAAAGAATATTTAAAAAAACAAAACTGCCCATAATTTTTGATACAGGAAGATAAATATGTAACATAAATAATATGTATAGTCACACACATCTGCACATGCACATGGCCAGAGGAATGTTCTCCATGATCAAGAAACTCTACAGACTGTTTGCTAATCAGAACCACATATTTTTACCTGATTCCATCAACAAAAAATTAGTTTCCATAAAACTGTAGCTGCTGAGAACAGATTGGTTTCATGGTTCAGAGTGGGAGAATTGTTCCAGCAATTCATGCACCCTATCACTCCTGCTGCTGGCAGATCAGATCTTTACCTATTGCAAACACCTTGCACTGAGATATCAGTCAAGAAAGACAATATTATCCTTCCTAAGTGATTAAATATTGTAAAAATATTACAATACATTATTACAACCATCAGTGCAGACTTACTACAGAACTTTAGCAATGTTAATTTCCATTAACATCCACTATTCCTGACTCTTGAGTACCCACTCCTGTGCAGTGAGCAACTTGATTTTGCCAGTAACAACAACTTCCCAAACATTCATAAAGGTACCTAAATATCTCAGGCTAGACTGCTGTCCTGTCATTATGCTGTTACTTAGGTACAGGGTTGGCCTCATAGGGCAAATGTATAGAAGTTCTTTAAATGTTCTTTAAAAGAAGGAAGAACATCTAAGATTTTTAAGTCTGAAATAATTTCAGATCACTGGAGTATGGAACCAGTCTTACAATATCCAAAAAAGCCATCTGTGCTTACCCAGCAAAGATCACAACCTGTAACATGACAGAAATGCTCCAGAGTCTCTTCTCCCTGCCACCAAATAATGCCACACCAGAAATACTACACGCTGGTTTTGGTATCAGTTCCCAACCCTAGCAGTCAGCCTCCCTATCAACAGTATTTTCCCTATACCTTCACATTTTGGAAAGAATAATAAAACCCTTACCCTTTATAAGCTGGAACTGCTTACCCTAGGTACTGTCATTTGACTTTTCTACAGCTTAAGAGAAACTTACGTAAATTTTAACTTTTATAATATTAATCAAGTATACGCCCAATAAAAGTACAATTGTTCTGGTTTTGTATCTACAGAAAAATGTTTGAAAATTTAGGTCTTTAAACATAGAGGAGCACACAGAATCACAACACGATTGTTTAGGTTGGATGGAATGGAAAAAGCTTTCTCACTGACTATAGGCGCATTCATTCTTTTTTCAGAAACCCAAAAAAAGACATTTCAAACTGGCATTTTGATTTATGCAATCTGTTCACATACAGGACAATTAAAAGTTACCAAAGATGACTATTATTTCTTGTTTGTGTGTGTTCAACAATACTTTAGTAAGCCTAACCTGGACTATGGACAAGAAGCACAAAATAACTTGAATTGAACGAGAACACTGTTTTCCAAAGTCACTGAATGTAAGTAACATTTACACTAAAATTAAGACACTCCTCTCCTTCAAAGTGACTGTTCAGCCTGGAAGCAAAGGTTGCATGGAGACCTCATAGCAAACATTCAGCATCTGAAGGGAGTGTACATGAAAGCCAAGAGAGGTTTCCTGATCAGGTCCTGTAGTGATAGGACATGGGGGAATGACTTCAGAGAGAGAGTACATTTGGACTATTTGTTAGAAAGAAATTTCTTACTGTGAGGTTGGTGAGGGACTGGCACAGGTTACTCAGAGAAGCTGTGGATGCCCCATCCCTGGGGCTGTTCAAGGCCAGGCTGGATGCCGCTTTGAGTAACGTGGTCTGGTGGAAGGTGTCTCTGCCCAAGACGGTGGGGAGTTGGAACTAGATGTTCCTCAAGGTCCCTTCCAACCCAAACCATTCTGTGATTCTATGACTGTACATTCAGCAGTGATTTAGCTGACACACATATATTTACACTGCAAAGTGTCAGTGAAAATGGCACGCACTCAGATGCTAGCAAAACTATTCTGCCAACAACTTCAATCAAACAACTTGCACAGAAACTGAGGATTAGTTACGTGTATGCTTTAGTAACACAGCATTCTTAAATGCCTAAGGGATGTGAACAAATTCTCAGCTTTATCAGGTTAAGTATCTTCTTACAGTTACCTATTTCTTCAACTCTATGAATGAATTAAGATACATCAGTATCAACACCAACAAAGTGAGAAATAAGCATTATTCAAGCATCAAGCCCCAGCAGCATCAACTTTCCTTTTCCTCATGTACAGGAGTAAAAATCTCCCTACACATGACCTTTATTCTTGCAGAACAATGGAGTTGCAGGGGGCAACTCTGGGGGCAGGTTTTAAGTATAAAGCAAAATGACAGCTTCATTCCAACGCCATGACATAGAAGACTCAAAAAAAGTAGATTGGGAGCTAAATATATTTCCTTACATTTAGTTTTGTTGCCATATTTTTTTGTCTTCTTTTACCATGCACTCACTGCTTTGCTGAGGCAGAAGAGTAATAAATTTGAAATATATAGGCTAAGTACTAAGGAAAAAAAACAAAAAAAAAACAAAAACCAAAAGAGAAGCCTTTAAAATAGGTAATTCCCTCCTTACTTTATTCCCTGCCAATACTTTCTTGGTGAAACACACCTGGCCAATACCTCCGAGCATAATTTAATTTACTTTTTAGCCTTGTGTTTCACTTCATTAAGGGAAGTTAAGACTATTCTAAGATAAATATATACCATGAGCTTGCACTAAAGAAAATTACAATAACACCTAGCTAATATATGCTAAATGCTTAAAGTACTAAATTCCCTTGTTTCACTCCATGAAAAATAGACAGACTATATTTTCCATACACTTAAAAGAAAAACACAAATCATGAGTTACATAGACATTATTTCACTTCTGTTTTGAAATTCAAGTCCTCCCAGTTTCCAAATTTGTGTGTTACCTTTCTTCAGCGGTAGCTCTCCATATTCTGAAATATGTAGCCACTCTCCTACATTCAGATATTTCTACCTTAAATTTACACCTGACATGGTTCCTACAGTGCATTAATTTTTCACATTCCCTAACAAATTAACTCCATCACATCACTTTAAAATTATTTAGAGCAGGTCAATACTCTATCAAGGCTTGAGATGATTTTTAGTAAGAAACAGACTATTCCTAGGCAAATGGCATATTAAAAGAGCAGGAAAGTTCTTCATATTCAACTATAGTTTTGAGACAAATTTTTCTTCCTCTTCATGATTAAAAATTAATTAAAAACCCATAGACCACTTAAAATGGATAACCCAGGGCAAGCTAGACAAATAGTACCTTCACACAACAGCATACATGGCAAAAACAGCGCTGGAACACTGTACACTGGAACACCTCAAAGGCAATCTCCTGATTTCCCTCCACAGAGTTCAATTCTCAACCTCTCTCTCTCTCTCCAATCAAGCTTTAGTTTTCACTGCGTTTAATCAGAAGAATTATTTATTTTTGACTTACTTCCAGATAACACAGATAAGGTGTGCCAGCCTTTGGCAATTAAATTACCTTTGAACTGTTACCCATTGTGACCTGCCAGAAGGATTTTCCAGATCCCAGTACTATTTTAAAATACTTCTGACACATATGCCCCAAACCAAAATCTTAAGCCAAAGGACTATAAAACAGTTCTATTCTTGTGGATACGTTTTATCCGTTTGCTTATTCTTTACAAGAAGTTATAAAAGACAAGCTCCGTACTACTTCCAAAATAGATTCCACTAATGAGAAAGGTATAACTAGGTATGCCAATAATTTGAGTTGCTAATTGATGGTTCAGAACACTCATAGGATACTTTTTTAAATTTATTTTCTTTGAAACACATTTCTTTTGAAAAAGCTAAAAATTATTTTATAATTCAGATTATTTTCTTAGGACAGAGAGAAGAGACCTCACTTTAGATGAACAGGCACTCAGACCTGCCTGCAACCAGCTCCTTCCTCTTAATTTTGCAAATACCTTTCAAATAAAAGTAGGTAAATAAGAGAAATTAACACTGAAACCTACTGGCACCTTGCATTTTACATGACATTCAGAAATTAGATTTGGGTAAATTAAATTTACACTTTTTTGCAACATATTAAATTCTAAAAATACACGTTTTCTGTGTGCCAGCAATCCTTAATCGGGACAGGAAAAACCCAGAGGATATGATCCAAGAGACTAACAATCCTAGAACCCCTTTATAGAGAAAAGAGATTACCATTTAATGAATACTTAGTTCCATGTCATCTTCTCATTACACAACTAAATATGATGACAGGTGTCGTAATATCTGTTTTTCATTGCTCCATTGACAAGTAGAATTAAAAAGTTCCTCCTCATGAAAAAAGTAATTACAGTTACTGTTAATAATACAAAAGGTGTGTGTCCATATGACTATAATTCCACAGGCGAGTTTCCAGGAGCCTACACTGCACTCTGCTATGGCATAGTGGACTGAGAAGGAAGAGGGCAAGGAAAACCTGAGCTGGCAATAATGTCAATTATGTACTCTCCTTTCCAAGGTTCTTTCAGTACATCTGTAGAACAAAAAGTAGTGCTGCACGAAGGAGTGTTTCATATTGCTGTTCCCACTGTTATGTATTCACTTATAAAAATATAAAAAAACCCCACATTTTAAAGATCCTTACTGATCCCCTTGCTCAATGTTTAGCTAAATCTGGTACCACAAATGCATCATTGGTATTAACTATGAACACAAATCCACAGAAATTACTTTTAACAGATATCTGGGCTAAATTCACAAAACTTTGCACTTCAAGTTACTAAATTTTCAGAAAACACACAGAATGGTGAAATCTCTTAAAAATAGATTTAAACAAAAACAAAGACTTGTCTTCTTCCAACACAATCCACTTTCAAGCATGGTGTATCATGCATGCCATAACAATGCATACAGTTCCATGTATTACACTGCAAGACAGTAAACCATTTTAGGCTAGAAAAACTTACATTTTTATGCTAACAGCCACAGAGATCATGACTGGCTGGTATCAGTTGTGGCTCTCTGGGAATCATAACTCTACCATTAGATCTGTTGGCTGTGTCAGCATATGTATTTCAAGCATTTTTTCCATTTAAGGCTTCAAGCCTCTCAGTTTATCCCCCTGCTGCTTCTCTATGTGGATTCATTTCCCTCATCTACAGGGGACTGAGAACATCAGTCCTGTGAGCTCATTGTCCTAACCAGATCTCTCCTTCTTGTTCAGGATCTCCACAGGATATACACATCCTATGTGACACACTCATTCTGGTACATCACTAGTGCAATGTGAATAAAATTGGTCATTTCCAGTAAAATTTTGGAAGTTCTCTCTCTCTCTCTGTGTAGTCACTGAACTGATCTTAGCTTGTGCCAAATGTATCCCATCCTGCTGCCAGGCACTCAGCAACTCCTCACAGCCCATTGCTGCCAACCCTTACTCCCTTTCTTACAGCTCTCCCTTGGGGGCTCCAGGAAATGCAGAACCAGAAAGCATAGTCAGTTCTGAAGCAGGAGACTCCTTGTATTCCTCTTCTCACTCATTTCAGCAAGCAGGCTGTTCCTGCTCTTGTTTCCTCAACCGCAGCACTGCTGCTCCAGAACCCACAGCCACAGAGACAGCAGACCTGTCTGGAAGAGACTGGACCTGTGAAGAATTGATGGCAGCAGATCTGAGCCCCTTGCATGAAGACCAGAAGCAGAAGAAAGAGCTGGAAATGCTCTCTAGGTGGTGCCAGGTCTGGGCTCCCCAAATGCACAGCTCTCAGCTGTGCCAACCACCAGCTCTCAGCCTTGTGTCATTAATGAAATGCATATTAAGATTTATGGACAGAAGCACAGCCATGGGATTTGGTGAAATCACACAATTTTTGGATTATTTGGGAACCAGTTAGAACTGCTAACAGAAATGAATAAGACTCTACCTCATGCTCCACCCCCACAGCAAAATAACTGACAGGAATAACTAATTAACATAAACAACATATTGAATCCTGAGAATGAATTACGCTTCTGGGTTTGATTCCCTCCCACGAGTGCTACTACACTTAAACCCACCCAAGAGAACTGAGCAAGAGAACTGCTGAGAAGATTCTTCAGGAACCGCTAGGATTCATATTCCACAGTTAAATAATATTTGGCACTATGCACCCAATTTTGATAATTTGTTTTGGCAGAATAATTATCTAAACACTCAAGAGTGATTTTACAAACCAATTGCAAAAGTAGAAAGACAAAACCTATACAACCTCATTTTTCAATTTCTTAGAAGATAATAAATGAGAAACATAAAAATCCTATATGCATAAAGGCTTCATTAGGCTAAATAAATGAGAAACTGTTGAAAGGAGAAATAAAAGAGACTGTGCCAGTGGACAGTATTATAACTTATAAATCCCCTTGAAGACAAATGGATCAAATGGGTAGCTTTTCATGCATCCTGTTCTGTCTGTCGAAGAAATGTTTGCATATTAATTTGTTCAGTGGTACAGACAGAATAATGTCTTTTTTTATTAATTTAAAACAAACAGGTATGACTTTTACCTTCTAACAGTGAACAGTTTTACCCTCTCTCAAATTTTAAATGGTGTTACATTTTTAAATTCTGATGTGAATGTTGAACAACACTTTTGCTCGTTTGGACTGCTGCATTCATATTTTGAAATTTCCACTTAAAAAGGTTCTCTGTTTTGATTTTCACTGCCAAATTCACACTCATCAACTAGAGTACAGTCAACTCCAGTTCATATTCAACTTTTTTTCTGTCTCCCTATCTACTATCTACTTATGCATTCTGTAAATATCTAGCAATTTCTTGGAAGAGCAAAAAAAAATTTTAGTACGACTTGATCATTGTATGTTTCTTCTGGAAAAATTAGTTTCATTTGAATAATGGAATTTCTCATTTTCAGATTAAATAAATTAATTTAATTAAAATTTAATGAAAATATCTCCCTTGAGCAAAACCATTTTCTGCTGCATAAATAATAAAAATACAAGAGGGAAGAAAGGTATTTTCTTGTTTCTCCCACTGCCTTCTTACACAAAAAAGCCAATTCTGGACCATTAATACATGTTTTATCTATAAATTATCTAGCTTAGCCTTAACTGCATTTCCACTGAGGCCCCAGGAATACCTCAGAAAAAGTACTCCATACACCATCAAGAAGTTTGCTTTCTCGCACTTCCTTTCTTGCTAACCATTGTTACATCTTCTCAGCGCTTATGCTGCTGCTTCTCCTCTGGTTCTCTCTAGCCTTTGAGGTGGATTAACTGATAAATGATCAGAAGGAATATCTGAAGGAAAAAGTAAAATTTTTTCTCCTTTATCAGTGAGCTAAACTGGCTCAACCAAACATGTATCAGATTCAGAAATTACTAATGTCATTCACAACAGACATCATTATATCTGTAGTTGTCCAATACTCTGTAGAGTATTTTGAATTGCAAACAGTATAATTAGTTATTCCTTAAAAAAAAGCATCATTTTATTTTTCCATAATTCACACCCTTCACTGGGAAACTACATAAACCTTTTGAGCAACCTGGTCATTAGAACAGAAAGTTAAGTACCCTTCAATGAAAAAAAAACCTGTAACCAGGGAATTTGGAAGGGATGCACATACTCAGTAACTAACACTTGTGGAAATGGCATTACATTCTTCTGTAGAAAATTGCAGTAAAAAAAAAAAAAATTCATAGAGGACCCATGTATTCAGAAAAGCTAAAGCTACAGACAATGACAGGCCATGATATCTCAGGTAAATCTTCAGACACTGACGAAGAGACAAATTATTTTGTCACAAAAAAGAGATTAAAGCAACCTCATCAGCATAAGGAACATTTTACAGCACAGTTGTGATTCCAGGGTCAGCATAAATCAAGATTCCAGACTGAATGCTGTGCCTCTGATAAGAACTTTCCACAAACTTATTAGGAATTTGATCAAAATAATATTACCATGAAAAAACACTGAGGTTTCTAACACTGAAAAACCACATACACACTGTAGCACCCAGCTGTGGCAATGCCCAGATCATTCCTCATTCCCAATGTCACGACTGACTGTAGTATTTTAGTTTTTAAATGAAATTCAACCTAAGTATAAATGGCACTAACTCAGATTGGAGATATTTAATCATCAGCGTTCAAAACCATGTTTATAAAACCATACAAAGAAGGAAAAAAATGTTCACCACAAACAGAAGCATGTATGAACAACATAATATTCAAATACATTTATCCTCTTTGGAATAATTAATGTATTAATACTTTGTATATCACATGAAGTTACTATTTCTTGAAAGGAACAAAAGATGAAGTAACCTTTCCACAGCTAGTAACAAATATTGACCTCCCGCGAATTTCTTGAGATTTGACAATCTTTAATAGAGAAAATTCAGTCCAAAAACTGGATCCCAGCCCTTGGCAAAGCAGCTGAAAGGCTCTCTTGAGCCACTTCTATCCTACAGCTAAGAAATGATTGAAGCAAAGAGAAGAATAGAGTGTTCTTTGAAAAATATTTCATTTCTGACTGGGCAGTATTTAAGCTCCTGAATACTGGAATGTAGGTATGCAAGTTATATATAGGCCAGCTCTCTTCATTTACCTGAAGACAGTATCACTTCCAGGAATTTATAAAGCACTATGTTAATAAAGCATTATATTACACATAAATAAGAAACAAAAGAAAACCAGATATATTTAGCCTTACTTCTCCATGTCTTAAAGGTGTGATAACTCCTCTTGCAACCGCCATTCGGAACAATGTTTCTGTGGCCTGCATCAACAAACACACAGAAAAATTCATTATTCAAAACAGACAACACAGCTTATGACAACTTGTTCCAACTTTTGTAACTTTTTTTTTATATTATCTGCTACCTTCTAGCACCTATTTTACAACTGAATTGCTCCAGTAACTCGTTTAGAACAACTTTAGCAGAGTTTAGGCCAGTGTTTATTGCAAGGTGAGATGTACTGAGGATTTTGGTCAGCCTAAGTAACCACTTAAGCAGTACATGATCCCTCAGGTAACAACACAGCTGTTCCAGAAGACTCATTGAGCAGGTTAGAGATGCTCAGCCCCAGACAATTGTCCTCCAGAAGAGGTGAGGTAAAAGCGGGGTACCATGGAAAAAACAGCTAAATGGTATTTCACAACTGATGAAACTTACTTTTAAAATTGCTGTTTAATAATACACACTTAAATATACAAATGAATATGAAAAAACAGTATGATGCAGCACTTTTCCTAAAAGCTCCTGAGCCCCTCTTAACTCTCAGTAATGGTGGGATTACAAAACACAATAGTGTCATGTGCAAATGGCAGGGAACACAAATCTGGGGAAATCTTTAATTAAGTTGAATACCTTTCTGTGTTAGTTGCCCCATCCTTTCTTTAATCCAGTGAAACAAATGGCACATACTTCTGATACAGATATAGGCTACTGGCTTAATACAGACTGTAATATGTTCTGCACCACCTATTTTTCTACAAGATGGTTGGAAAAAGGCATGAAAAAATTGGCAAGTTACATAAATTCACAGATTGGCACATCAGCATACACATGAACAGTTTTGTTTTAAAAACTCATTTCCATAGCAAACGGTGATGGTGGTTTCAATTTCAACTGTAAAAAAACATGGTTTTAATATCTGGTTCTAATTAAAAACATACCCTGACATTTAAGGATCTATGTTAAGGAGCAGTTAGCAAGCTGTGTGAAAAAAAAAACTAAAAAAAAACCAAAAAAACAAAAAAACAACAAAACAACCACATTTAGAAAGATTATAAATAAAAGCAGTTTGCAGTAGCTGATCATCTGTCTAAACAGTGATTTTTAAAAAAAAGCATCTCAGTGCTTCTATGATTGCATGACTTGCTGGGTTCCCACTACCACTACCTTAAGACAGCTAAATCTCAATAAATGTGACATCAAAGACATCTCCTGAGATTAATTCCTCAGCCTTCCCTAGAGACAGATTAAGTGGGGTTTATTCTATCCTAAATACTTTTCTGCAGAAAATAACTTAATAAAAGATGTTTTAATTACCTTATGTTCTCCCCACACACCTGTAAATGAATGTGCGCACTCCAGAACATTGGGCTGCAAAATCTATTACTTAATTTACACCCACAAGGATGCAGGGCAGTGCTCCACTGTGATTTCCCTTTTGAACCTTTCTTCTCTGAGAGATGAAGTGAACCTCATAAAACCTTTTGTATTTCACAAAATTGGCTTCTTTCACCAACATTTTTAGGGATGTTTCAACCAAATTGAGCATTCTGTCAATATAGCTAAGCTGCTTTTGCTTCTTTTGAAAACCACTGGTGTGTGTGACTTTCTTTTCACATCTACTAGTAAGAGATTTCTCTTAGTACACTTGCACTCACCTCATTAATGCTAGATGTCACAACCATTCAGAAACAAGGAAAAATCACAGCAACAGCAAACACAACATCACAGATGCCTCCCAGTGGACCACCCTTCACTAAGAAGATTAGCACTAAAAACACAGCTTCCTACACAAACTGCATGGTGGGGATGAGGCCACCTATAGCCAGTGACTGACAATGACAAGGCTGGAGAAAGGGCTGTTGGGGATTTTGGCGTGCAAAATCCAAGAGGAAGCTTAAAGAAGTTCAGAACAGTGGCCAGACCAAGCCTACTGTTGGTGCAAGCCTTAAGGTGAAGGAGGTGGACACTGGCAGAAACAGTTCAGGTCTGCATTCTTTTAACAAAGCAAACTAGGTGTGAACATGCAGAAATCAGTGTAAGGCAATGTCTTACAAGAAAGAAGAGCATGATATAACCATTCAGAGTTTTTTAACACCTTCACAGGGCTATAACATCACACACACTAATGATAAAAGTAATCAGCTAGCAAACTTTTGCCAGTCTTAAAATGTAAATTTATCTGTAACACTTCTGGTTTTTTCTAAGCTTTCACACTGTCTTCAATTTCTATCTTTTTCCCTTCTGCCCTGCAAATGCAGAAACAATCAGAATTGTACTGGAGCTTATCCAAGGATGTACAGCAGCCCTGGGAAAAGCTCTGGAGCACAAGTCTTATGATGAGCAGCTGAAAGAGCTGAGGGTGTTTAGCCTGGGGAAAAGGCAGCTCAGAGGGGACCTTATCCCTCTCTGCAGCTGCCTGAAAGGAGGTTTTAACCAGGTGAGGGTCAGTCTCTTCTCCCAGGTAACAAACATCAGGACAATAGAAGTGGCTTCCAGTTGCACTGGGGGAGGGGTTTAGATTGGTTATTAGGTAAAGTTTCTTCCTGAAAAGGGTTGTAAAGCACTTGGACACAGGCTGCCCTAGGAAGACTTTGAGTCACCATCCCTGGAGGTATTTAAAAATGTGTTGATGTGGCAGTTGAGACATGGTTTAGTGGTGGACTTGAGAGTGCTGGGTTAATGGATAGACTCTATGACCTTAAAGGCATTTTTCAAACTAAACAATTCTATGATTCTGTCTGGTCCTGCTCAGGTTCCCTTGAACCAGCTTGTCTAGGCTCATTTTCAGCATCTCAAAGACTGGAGGTCTCACAACCTATGTGATTAACCTGTTTCAGCATTTCACAACAATGTTTTAAGTGACAAGCCCACAAAAAAAATGTAATTTACGGATGACCTGTAAATTCCTTCTGCTTTCCAAAGAAACACAGCCCAGTTCCTCAAATTCTCTCTAAGTAGTGGAAATGCTTTGTGCCAGTCAAGTGGAAGGCTATCCTTCAGTTTCTAGCTGTGACAAGCCAAGACACAAGGAAACCCAAAAACACAGAACATCCTGCCAGCATTCAAGCTGCACATGTTGGATATGGAAGAATAAGCATAAGGGTGGAGAAGGTCAAAATATACATGGACTGCATTTTTTTTTTTTTAATGTTAGAGACAAACTCCATCATAATTAATGCTCCATAAAGAATAGAAGAAAAAAAAGGCTGCATGAAGAACCACAACAGCAATATAAAAACAGCAATATTCTTGCACACCTCATATACTTTCTAAAATTCTATTTATGATAATATCTTGCTGAGAGCAAAAGGATCCCTACAGGACATCAAATCTACTTTGACTAAAAATCCAGTGAATTGAACACATCTTGCCTGACATATTCTAGGTATGTAACTTCAAATCTATGGAAGTTACCAGTAAAATAACAGTCAATATTCATGCTGCAAAATATTTCCATATAACTTGCTTCAATACTAAGTCTATTAAAGACATTTAATTTCAAAGGATTTAATTTTAAATAATGTGCTAAAAGATACTAAGTATATTGAAATGGCAAGTTTATTTCATTGTATTAAATCTGCTAAAAATATGGAGAGTATTGCTCTGTCACAAATCAAACTAGGCATAACTGTCCTTTTAAGAAATTCAAGAAATAATAACACTATCCTCAAAGAAACTGCTGACTAGGAATTTAGTTAATTTTTAACTGTTTTTCACTAAATATTACAATATAAGCAGATTTTTAGAAAGCTGTAAAAACTTGAGATTTATTTGCATTCAATTCACTCTGAAGAAGCCTACTCAGCCATGGGAGTCAGAGGTTCGTAAGAAAGCAAATTGTCAACACATGGTTTTAGTGATCTCAGTGTGAAATAAATGTGTTGCCAAGATGATTGTTACTGAATCCTAAAATTGTTGCTCATTATAAAGAATGTGTAGTGTGTTACATTATACGTGAGGTGAAATGGCAGCCTAACGTATGCTACCACTCTGTAACGCCGTGCAAGCTGTAAAGTCATCTCCAGACAAAGGTGACCATCTGCTCCCACTCCAACAAAGCAATTGATTCTGATCAAATACTTTGCAAGTGGGTTAAAAAACAAAAAAAGCAAGAGAAACCACTGGTTTCTTGTATGAACCAGAACTAAAGTGGAGGATAATTGTGCATTATTGATGGAAATGGTAGGAAAAACAGAAAGAGAAACATTGCATTAGATTCCAGATGTCTTGAATTTTCTAGGTATTCACAAAAGTAAAATGGTCTCACATAATACTTCATCAGAATAGTTACTGTTTTAGCAAAGTTAAAACTTCAAATGCGAGACTGAAGAGATTGATCACACAAATTAATGAATTTAGAAATGCATACTTTTTAATCACCTGACAATTTTTGGCACCTACTTCTATAGGTGCATTAAAAAACCCAAAACCAAGCAGGAAAAAAAAATCAATTGAATTAAAATTAAAATGGTGCAAATCGTTTATAAGAATAAAAAAAGGTGGAATACCACAAAAGACATTTTTCCACTCCTGTTAGGTTTGCTGATCTTGGATACAATAGCTAGTTGACAGCTCTGGCCTGTAAAATTTGTGCTTCTTTGTGAAAAGCAAATTACATGAAAAAGGGTTTTGACAGTCTATCCGAAATCATTAATAACAATCCTTCAACTTGATTATATATGAACTATTGTTATAGCACTTATTAGCTAACCATCACCCAACTTTTGAAAACAAAAAAGAGTACTAGGAAAAAAAAAAATATGTGCTGAGATTCAGAAGCAATAATAACTAGAAAAACCAGAAGTTTCTGAATATTTTTCCTGAACTCTGTCCACAAAAACTCAAATGTAAAGCAACTGTCTGCATTTAAACCTCACTCAAGATGACAGATTTAACTGGGAAGCTTAATTATTGTTACAACTTTTGATGAAATTACAATACCAAAATAAAACACGTTGCCATTCTATATACTTTATAGATTTTAAATATTTTTAAAATGTTAAAATACAACACTGAAGCTGAACTGAAGCTTTCAAAAGAACAGATACGCAAATTTCTATTCTCTGAAAAATCATAAAAAGTTCAATTAATTCCATTGTACAGATGTGAATTCCATATACCTCCACCTTTTACTTTGTTGAATAACTCTGAATGTCTCTGTCTTCATTACTGAACTATTGGAACCTTATTTGTACAATGAGTAGATCAGCCTGTATTTGACATCTGTGAGACACAAGCTCTTTTTAGTCACCCATTAATAGATCAGGTAATTTCTTACCTTTGCCTTCAATAAAAGTAACTTAACTGTGAACTCTCTAAAGTCTGAACAATTTAAACCCCAAGATGTTTCTGTAGAATTCATTCCCAAGCTGTTATAAATAAGTGAAGCCAAACTCTTCTGCCACACAAGTTAAAGATAAAGCATATTTTACAGAGTTTATGAAAGCCTTGTATCCATTTTCCAACACATCTCTAATTTTCTTCCAGGTTTAGCTTTCCAAATGTGTTACACCCAACACTCACCTTTGCAGCCCACAATACTTGATCTCCCTCCCCTCTGGTTACTTACCCAACATTTGTGCAAACAAAGCACATATCTGGCCATGTATGTTATAAGGAAAAGTACTATATGGAAATGTTCTTCTTTCTTAAATAATAAACATGTTGATTCCCTAATTAGACGTTTGGAGATGTGCAAAACACATCACTAATACAGCATAAAAAAATCAATATTAAAACTAACAAAACTAACAGTATAGTAACTTTTTTTTGAGTTGTCTTGCTCACTCCTGAGAGCATTTGCAGATTTGTCACGTAAACATAGGTTCAAATTTACACAAAATTACAAAGTTCAGTGTAACTTCTATTGCATTTACAAATTCCATTTGCTCATTGACCTAAATGTGCACTTTCAGTGGTAATAGACTACCTTATGGACTAATTTACCTTTATCCTCTACCTAACTAAATTACCCTGATGTTTCTCCCTGCTGCAGTCCTGCTCAGGAACCTCTCAGCCTCTCCACAAAGAGCTTTAAAATTACAGAATGCAATGCTCAACACATAAACCAAGCATGGTAATAGCCACACATTATATGATACTAAGAGCATGAAATAAAAGCATTTATATGTATTTATCTTAATCTGAACCCAGTAGTCTGCAGTTGTGGTATTTGTAACATTTGCCAAGATCATGATAATTGCTTTTCTTCTCCTGACTTCTCCTCTACCTGTTTTTCTCCCTTTCCTTCCTCCCAACCCCCTCACAAAAAAATGTTTGGTATTTACATTGGGATTCCTGGTCCCAGCCTGTAACTGGCTTTTACCTTTTTCTCGTTTTGTCTGCACAAAGGATTGAAGGGCTCAACATTGCAATTAACTAAGTTTCAGGAAGCCAGGGGAAAAAAAAAAAATAAACCCAGCAGTATAATACTCATGAACTGAATTATCCACAAACCAGGCCAGCAGCCAGCATGGGAAACTGGAGAAATAGGACATTTAATCTCCTTTGCCTTGACAGAAATGCTAAAGAAAGAAGGTCCAAACAAGCCTGTCCCACCATCATCATGGGGCAGAGATTCTTCATTTGAGAAATGATCCACTGAAGCCAACTAAAACCTTCCTTCTTTCCAATCACACAGCAGAAGGACAGCAAACAGCTGCAAGCCAGCCTGCAGAAAGCAGTGATAACTGTCAAACCTGGTTTTGATTAGTAATGCTGCCAGAAAGACCAGACTGGCCAGACCAGGAATATACAAGCACATTTGTTTGTATAGTTAGTGACCCTCCCAGGATTTAGGGCCAGTGCAATCTTCAGATTCCCAGCTCCAAAATGGTGAGAAGGAGCACTATCAGGCTCCATCTCCCTCTATCCCATTTGAAACTGATCCATGGAGAACTTTGCTGCTGCCTGGCCAAAGGCTGCTGGAGAAACAACATGCAGAAACATCCAGTCTGACAAGGCTTCATGTAGTCACCAAGTTTTCAGGATAAAAGGGCAACACTGCAGTGAGTCCAGAGCTGTAATGAACTCCAGCACTATACGCAATCATTGAATGGCTTGGGTTGGACAAGACCTTTTAAGACCCTCTAGTCCAACTGCCCTGCCATGGGCAGAGGCCTTTTCCACTGGACCAGGTTGCTCAAAGCCACATTTAACATGGCCTTGAAGACTTCCATGGGATAAGGCAGCCACATCTCAGGACAAACTGTTCCAGTGCCTCACCACCCTCACAGGAAAGAATTTTTTTCTTGCATAAAATCTAAACCTGCCCCTTTCAGTTTAAAACCATTGACCCCAGTCCTGTCACCACACCTGTAAAATGTTTGGACCCATCTTTAAGTTCACTTCAAGTACTGAAAGGTTGCAGTGAGGTCTCCCTGAAATCTTCTCCAGGCTGAACAACCACAACTCTCCCAGTCTGTCTTCATAAGGGAGTGCTCCAGCCCTCTCATCAACTCTGTAGAAATGCTCCAACAGGTCCATGTCCTTTTTATGTTGGGGACTCCATAGCTGGACACAGCACTCCAGGCAGGGTCTCATGAGAGCTGAGTAGAGGGGCAGAATCCCCTCCCTCATCCTGCTGCCCACACTGCTTTGGATGCAGCCTAGGATGCGGCCAGGTTTCTGGGCCGTTAAGTTGATGTTCCCAAGTCATGCTGAGCTTCTCATCCACCAACAGCACCAAATTCCTTTCTCCAGGGCTGCTCTCAATCCATTCTCCGCTAAATCTGTATTTGTGCTTGGGATTGCCCCAACACAGGTGCAGCATCTTACACTTGGCCTGGTTGACAATCCTACACTTATTACCACATCTTTGCCTGTCCATCCATTCTGACTCCTTGCTGTGATTTAGTAGCCACTCACCCTCCTCATCTTAAGAGCACTGGTGAAAGAAAGCAAACAGTCAAGAAGACAGGGTGTGCAACACGGCAACAGGAACAACGATGTTTCTGTAGAATTAATTCCCAAGGTGTTATAAATAAGTGAAGCCAAACTCTTCTGCCACACAAGTTAAAGAAGACTGAGGTGAGTTTTCATGGTCCACCTGTAGTTCTTTGGTGAGTTACTGGGACAACAGAGAGCAAAATCGAAAGATCCTTGATCTCTCTTCTCCACTCTAACCCTTGAAAAATGGCAGAGATTTAAACACCAGCAAGGTATTCCAGCAGCCTTGGGTCTTGTAACAGACATTCACTGTGACCGGTAAATTAATGAGAGCTGCATATTTAGACAGCTTTCTTTCATATTATCCAAGCACATGTTCTGCAATTCCAGACTAATTTAAACAGTCATTTACAATTCCTTTATCTGCCTTCATTGACCAGAATTTCTCGTTAGCGTGAACTCTGAGTGGGTTCAATTCAGTACTTTAGTACATTCCCTACAAGTTTTACAAGATTTACATTTAATGTGTTTCACAACCAGGGCCCTTTTTCTTTAGGGGATTACCTCACCTTTTACATTTCCCACTGGTAGCAATTTTAAGTAGTAGCTCTCTGTATTTGCAAATGGAACAAAAATTTCTTTGTAGCAATTGGTTTGTTTCCATGTATTGTGATTTACTCACAGTGTTATGCGCTAAACTAATATGAATCTAATCCAAAAAAACAGTAATTTATCATGACCACGGTGCAAACAGTACCATAGATTACATCGACTTTGAATGAGACACTTAACTCACTTCCCAAACTCTGTGTTTAAACATGTATATGTCACACAATCTTTCAGAACTAATTAGAAACAGAACACACAGGTTAACACAACTTCATTTTTGGGGCAGCTTATAAAAATGCCTCCCTACTCTGCCTAGAAAAGTTCTGCTAATGGTAGACAACAGGTAATTTGCTTTTGAGGATGAATATATCTATTCTGGTGATGACCTAACAAAAAAATAGTGATTTTTTTTTTATCACATGCTCTTACCTATAAAAGCAATTAACTAAATCAGATGCTGATTGTGATTGAAAACACTTAATACAAATTAATCAGCAAGAAAATTTGGAAAGCCATATACTATATGCTAAAAAATCCATTGCTTAGAACAATATTTTGACAACTGGAGGAAGCACTGGTCAAATGCTTCCTGTTGTCAAGAAAGTTGTTCTTGCTTCAGCCATGAGTAACTAATAGAAACACTCACTTATGGGCTGCACAATACTCCAAGTTTGCAAGCGCAGCCATTTCAGACAAACTGAATGAGCAAGAATTCTTCTTCCCAAGCATTTTTTCTCAAAATTGACACAACAGTCCCTCCAGCATCTAAGAATCACCCTTCTCTGCCAAGCAGTGCAAGACCCATAGCAAAGCATGCATGCATGCTGTTTTCTCTTTTTGAGAAAAGCAGGAAACTTTTATCACAAGTCTAATCTCAGGAGGAAGCCACACTTCTCCTTCACATACACTATCAGAAGAGCCATGTCTACTTGCAACATTGAGGCTGTTGACAGAAGCCATGGTGCAGCTGTACTCCACAAGCCCTGCTGCAATATGCACAACATATTACAACAGTGAATAGCAGCAAAATCTGGCAAATCTGCTCAAACAAAGGTATGAGAACTCACCACCTCTAATTTTGTAGCTAAAGAGTTCTAAATGTACAAATCTGTAGGATTTACCCATGTCTAGCATAAGTCTAGAGCACTTCACTTCTGTTCCTCTGTCATGCCAGATGGATACACCCCCTTCTTGCTCTTGAATGTTTTCCACAAAGGGAAGGCCTCTGTGGAAAGGGAAGGCCTCGAAGGGAAGTAGCTGGCATGACCCTGCAATGGATGAATTACTACATCCAGCCCTGTCACATGACCAGAGGACAAACAGCAAATATCAAAGTAGAAGAAAGCACCTCTAGCAAGCTGAACTAGTAAAATGTCCTTAAATAACAAGGCATGAGCCAGACTCGGACTCAAGCCACCTGACATGAAGTTGGCTACAATCTCCATATCCTGAAACACATTAGACCCAGAGAGACTTCCAGTCAGAACTGCTTGACAACACTGCAGCCCCCAAAATTACTGCAGTGAATTCACTTCAGTGCTATCAAATATTCTTGCCTGGTGTACAATGATTTGGTAATTGCTGCCAACTAACTTTGCCATTCTAACAATAATGGTTTTGTATAGGGAAAAAAGTGTAATCTACTCTAACCCAAGAAATATCGGACTTGATTTCTACTTTCACGTGGGGGTTGTCTCAGGGGATATAAGATTTTCACCAAAATTCAGATGGTTGCTACAGACAGGTGTAAGCGAAGGAGATGAAGCCACATGGCAATCAATTCCAGGTCTGTAAAACCCCTCTCCCTCTCTAAAATTTGTGAGGCAAATCACAAGGAAACACAATGAGATTACTGGAAAAAACAAGTGTGCACAAGAGTGCACAAAGGAGGGCCAGATTCTAGCTTTTGTTTTCGTTATCTGGCACCAGTCAAGACAACCAAAGCACAGAGGGCTCTTCTGTAAATAGGTAGTGTGGTCTTCTTTCCCAAGAGTGATCCTCAATCAGGAGATCCTAAAAATCTGCTCCCGATGGTACAACCATGGCAATTCCTTATCCAAGAGAGGAATAATACTTTTCACTTACCTCCTGAAAGAATATAAAGAATACTGACTTAGTTATTTCCATACATTGCCTTGAGAACATACAGAACAATTACTATTCCGATATGGTAAAAAATGTAACCGAAGAAATTTGGAAGTAGTCAAGGACAAATGCCTCAGCTTTCTAAAAATTAATCACACCCAGTTATTGAATACTTTTTGAACACAATCCAAATAAATAATTTTATTATTCTACTTCTCATGCAAAAAATGGCTACCATATTTGCCACTTAAGAGTTGACTCATGAGAATAAATTTTAAAAGACTGTGAAATATTTACAGACTGCAGGTGAGGAGCATCAGAGAAAAGCCAATGTAAGAACTGATAACCTGTATTTTACAGAAGTTTTGAACACACCAATAGTTGTAGTTATAGTTATGAAACTGAGTAGCTGCTAATCTGCAAGACATCTATAATCTTTTATTGGGAATGAGCAATGTTCCCAAGGAAAAGACAGTGACTACACAGTTAAAGGCCACTGACTCATATCACAGGCACTACCAGTACATCTACTGCTAGATTTACCAAATCAGAAATTGTAGCATGGCCCTAAGCTAGTCCAAGTGATGTAGAGCTGTATCACAATGTTGGGAAGGTAATGAGGAGATGGCTTAAAGTTCAATTCAAATATTGAATTGAGTAAGTCTTGCTTGCTTCCAGCCTCAGGGACACACAAACAGAATCTCTTCACCAGACCAACTTATTCACTCTACTTTTACCTACTCTCTCTATGCAAAACATGTAATGAACTAAAAAAAAAAACTACAGAGAGTTTAAGATTTACAGCAAACATTTTAACCAAGTACAAAATAACAAGAAAGAGGATCTTTGACGGGGAACAAAATGTACAGTTATTCCTGGCAAGGTTTAATGGTACCAAATATGTGTAGTGGGTCTGTTCCATAAACTGCACTGGATTGCACAGATAGGTTCATTTAACCACCCTGCACATTAGCACAGCCAAATAATAGCTCATACTTCTTAAGGAAAAAGTACATAAATTACAACAAGTACACCATTACAGAACAAGGAATTGTCTAAAGAATGTAGCAACACTGAAAACAATTTAGAAACCACAGCAGACAATCAAGTGAGCCTCAAACACACTGTGCTCCCCATCAAATGAGAAAATTAATCATGATAAGTGCAAAAATATCAAACAAGAACATAAATCGGAAGCTTTCAGTTGGGCTCACTCTTCAAAAAGCTTTCAAAACATGGCTGAAAAAAGGATGCCTCTGTTTTGCGAGTATTTAAGAGTAGCTTAAGAGTAGCACCACATAGGTTAAAGTACCATGTATGAGGTCAGGTCTTCACTATAAGTTTTTCCTCTCATCTGTCAGATGTTTAAAGTCTCACCTCTTCACTGACAGAATGTATGGGAAAAAAACCCTGGTGCTAAAACTGACAGGTTTCATTGCCACTTAAAGGACATGCATAATCAAAACACCAGAAAAACTGTCAGCATGAACTGTCAACAATAAAATGCTCCTCCAAGACAGCTCTGTTCCAAGCTTCATGCTCACACAAGTATCTATACAGGAACACTTTCTGGTAGCAGCCAACTCCTTCACAAAGTAGAAAGAAAGAAGTATGAATTACCATTTTACAAAAGCCTTCAAATAAAACAGCTTCACCTAAAGCAGTGAGGTGTGGATTTGTTGTTTCAAATACACGTCATACCGAAGCAATTAGCCAACATTCATCTTCCGTAAGTCTGGATTTAAATACCCAGCAGCTGTTCAAAAATAAGTCACCAACTAAAAGTGTCCAAAAAAGGCTAATGTGAAAGGTTTGTCATCAAGCTGGAAGAGGGTTATCATCAAACTAGCCAGTAAATCATAATGACTAATACAGGCTACAAGTAAATCCTACTCCAAATATTGATCCACAGTATTCATAACTAATAGACTCTCTGTGGCAGGAGACAATAATTTAAAATCAAACAAATAATGGCACCTCCTTTTCCAGGAGGGAAGTGTATGTGTGTGTGCGTGCGTGTGTGTGTGTAGAAAGGGCTGACAGGTCTTTCTCAATCCTTTCCTATGCACCAAGGTCTTACTTCCAGAATATGCTACAGATACAGTTGCAGAGCAATGCATGGTCATAAACTGCCAGACCCCATTATAGGTTCCAAAATGCAAGTGCCACAGAAACATGGAGAAGTGACTCAGGATTAGACTTCAGAAATTGCTGGAGTCTCTGTGGCTGGCACCCACAGAGCCAGAAATACAGAATGAATGGATCCCTCAGTGGTTTATAGTAATTAGGCACATTTCTGAAACTGGTGCTGCAACTACTTCGTCCGCACTAATTGAGCACAATGCAAAGCAGTGCTCTGAAATGCCAAATGGCACATTTAACAACCTTATAAAGGAGCCAGGAATACAGATTCCTTCTTTTTTTTTTCTTAATAAAGAAAAAAAAAGCACTGGCCTAACTTGTCACTGCACAATACAGAGAGCTGGAAAGTGTCCAAAATTGCTCTGTAAGTGTTGTTTTATTAGCCTGAGACTGTTAATAAATATATTGTAAACGAACTTATACTTGCTTGGGTAAATATAAAGAAAGAATTGTGTCACTGTTCTTACAATGTTTGTAATTTACTCTAGTTCTTCACTTTTTTATCCTAGTTACACTGTTTCTACACTAGTTTACCTTAGCAACTGACATTTATTTGGAGCCATAAATTACCCTAATGCAGTTTAATGCTCTTTCATAAATTTTACTAACACAAGACTTACAGAACATAGACTTGTATTAATTAAACCCAAGCCTACACAAATCAAACATTTCCTTTTAACGGTTTTACTTACTGCTAATTCTGGAAAACATACAAAAGGACAAAGGCTTTCTCGTCCCTTTCATCAGGTGTGAATATACATTTACATAAATATACATATAAATATACATATAAAATGTGGGGGTTTGAATGTGTATCTTATTACTAGTGTGTCACAGCTGATAACTGACAATCTCTGAGAGGAAAAAGACTGTCTTCGAAGAACTTGGCATACTGAGCTACAAATTAGCTCCTTTCATTAAGCGAAACTTAATTAACTCTTAGCAATTTCCACTTTTGACTTTACTACTGCAAAACTTTCATTACTTGTCAGAAACAGCTTTAGGAATTTCATGTTAAATGTTAAAAGCCTTTCAAGATTAAAACATGAGTCCTGTAATAGAAGTTTAGGAAATTTTAAAAAAGGCTTGTTTCCTACAGGAACAAAAAGAGGTTTAAGGTACATATAGATAAGATATAAATATATTGATTGGATATAAATACTAAGGTAATTTTGGCTTTGTAATGCTTTTTATGCCCAAGTTTAGTTTTAACATAGAAAAAATAAAGTTACTGTTATGCAATATCTGCATATAAATATTCAATAAATATTCTGAATAATTATAGCAGTAGATTACACTACAGTACAGGAAGACACATGGCATATATATGATAATATGTGTAATATGCACTTAAGATGCTACTTAGCCACACTTGTCTCCTATTTACAAATATTTGAAAATGTGCCATATTTTGTACAGAAACCACATTGTACCAAATCATAAGCAGAACAATTTGAGGTGTGCACACCCTGCCCTGGGCTCCTGCCTCCCTCAGGCAAAGCCCCTGGGCTCCAAACCCTCGTAACTTGAGGTGAGCAGCAAAGCAATCCCATCACTGACCCATACCCAAGACCCCACGGAATGTCTACAACCACAAAGCACTCAGACAGACTGCCCTGTGTAAGGCAGCATCTGCTGTATTGGAAGCAGAGCATGAAACACCAGGTTTTGTAGTTTAGCCTGCTCTGGTCACTCACTCACCACGAGAGCAGGGGCAAGTCTGTGAGCCCCCAGCTGCACACACACAGCAATCCCACCCCAGACAGCAGGAAGCATTGCTCCCAGGCACACATAAACTCTACAGAGGCATTTAATCCAACATGACATATTTGTGAACAATTTAAGCTAACACAGCAGCACTTACGCCACAGTAAAACCTTAGAGATACGATAAATAATTTACAAGAGCAGTGCAGTCACCACCAGTGTTTGTTTTCTCAGTGGTCTTTATTAAACCAAATCACTGGGATTAAAGCTACTACAACAAAAACTGGAGACAGACATGAGTGGGTTGACAACTCTTCTGTTTGTTCAAGCCTCCTTACTGAGAAGACTCGAGTTAAATATGACCAGAAATAAATTTGTCACAATACATTTTTAATTCTCAAATATCTGGAACCAATTAACTTTGGGAAAGTTTCAAAAGGGCCACCCAGTAATAAACACAAAATCATTTGTGTCTGCTGTCTTGTTTGTGATAATTTTTTTTATTGCTACCTCAGTTTCAGATGTCAGAGTAATGACTTCCACATTCCGATAAAAATGTGAATTGAATCCATATGGAAAAGATGCTCAAGCCCATCAAAATCAAAAGAACTCCCTTATTTCTAAGTTCTTATACAAAGAAGCTTATAAAGCCTAACATTTTGACCATTCTCAATCAAAATCAGGGATTTTTAATACTATTACCAAAGAATCAGATATGTCATGGAAAGACATATCTATTACTTAAGAGAAACATTAACGTAATCTGTTTTACTTAAGTTTCTAGCTAAAATTAGCATTTAACCCTTTGAAAGACGTAGCAGTCCTAATTGCCAAATTATACCATTTCCTCTTAAAATTATTTAGGAAATATACGTTATGATGATTAAGCAATGCTCCACATTTTCAGATATTTCCATCACAGATTCCATACACAGCATATTTATCTTCCCACTGAAAACCTGAGGAAACTGCCAAGACTCAAAAGCATTGTAAAAGAAGATATCTCCTCCTTTCCTCAGTCACAAAGTCAACGTACTTTTCATCCTTCCAGCTTGAAAAAATAAATACCTCTCCCGAAGGCTTGTTTCTCACTAAATAATATAAATAAATAACTAAATAAATAAACAGTTACAGGCAAAACTCATATACACAGTTCTCTAAAACCATCCAGTATTTCCTTTATATTTCTTTTTGAAATGTATCACTCCTGCCTGTATCTTCTATGACAATTAAAGAACCCAAGTGCTTGAGGAAGGAGGGAAGGGGAAGAGATCTGCTTTATTTGACAAGGTAAAGCAAAACTATGGAATCAGTGTTACAGAAGTCTTACTAATCACACAGCTAAAAACTCCCCCCTGTCCATCCACTGGAACAGAGACTCCCACATTTGTCAGGGACACAAGCACAGCTGAAGAGAGCACTCCCCCCCATCTGTATACACTAACTAAGGTCTTGGTAAGGTAAGCTACATCCCCCCACAGCACGCACCATCTCTGTGTAACTGGGTGTTAACAACAAACTCACATTTGTCCAGGGATTCAACTACATATACTCTGAAATACCAAATGCCATGTGCCTTCCCTGCATTTTCTTTAGTACCTGTTTTGCCAGGCTTTTTTTTAAATAAGAATTCAGTCTAGAGGGAAAATCTTGTTTATGTATGCTCAATTACTTATTCCACGAACAGCAGGAGGATGAAAAATACGTAGGTAAGAGCCTACACACCAAGAGGCAGTGGGAAGGGGAGGGATGTGCTTCAGCCAGCTCTGCAATGGACTCCTAGAGATCCAGTAGGTCACCCCACTAACAGTGGGAATCATTCCTCAACTGACACAGATGGCCAAATGCCTTCCTGCTGTTGGAACCAAAACTGGCCCAAGGTGCAAGACCTGCCTCTCCAGATGTAGGTGCATAAAGCTTTTGAATTCCCACTCCACAGGCCGAAGGAGAAACATCTGCATTAGACCCCAGAGCACAGGTCCACAAAGAAGAGGTTCACAACACAGCTAGCTCAATTCCTGATTTTGAAAAACCACCAGCAACAAGTGCCTGAAAAATACCTTCCCTGCTATACAGTGAAGGAAATTCCAGGGCACAGCTGCCAGAACAACTTACAGGATCTCCACTTGTGATTGCCCTAATTAATTTTTTTTCCCCACAATTTCTCCTGCGGCCCACGAGAAAGCTTTTGGCATCCTAATTATCCACTGTAGCTTCGCATCTGTGTGCATCCGTTTGTTTTGAACTGCTAAGTTTGCTTTGGCATCCCTTCATTCTTGTATTACAAGCAAATAATTCACCATTCCCCTGCTTCATACAAACACTACTTTACATTTCTTGTCTCCTACTCATTCTCCCCCAGGCTAAGTTTACCAAATTTAGCTCCTCCACTTACATGTTCTTCAACACCTTTACATCTTTATTTTTCCACGAGGTACTTTCTCTACTTCTATTACACGTTAAAGAGGACCAGAACTGCAGACAGCAGTAAACCTGTCAGCACACCCATGATTTACATAGCGGCATGATAATCATTTTTCAGTTTTATCCTTTCTCAATCATCCTTAATATTAAATTGAAGGGAGATGGGGAAATGGGGGTGTTTAATAGCTACAAAATGTGGATCTGACGTTTTCCTAATTTTTTCAACTTCCTGAGTGAAAAATCATATTCCAACACTGTATATATAAGAGTTTTCTCCCCACATGCGGTGCCACTACTGCCACTTCATCAGTGGAACAGTGTCATGAGACTTCTGCAAGCTTTAGAACTAGCTCTCATTCTCACAATCTTGGACAACCTACAAATAGCAACAACTTGTCTTCTCAGCTTTGTCTTTCCCAGAGTGTTTATGACAATGACAACAGGTGTTCTTCCCCATCACCTAGTGTTTGGCCATATTTGGATGATCCTCACTTTTGCAGTGCCAATCTGAAATTCTCTGGCTGAATTTAAAGAACTAAAAATGGAGTCAATGAACATGGATGCATGAAAATTACCAAAATGAAGAAATGAAAAAAATACAAGACTCTGTGTTTCTAAGTTCATCATAAAGATATATACAATCTCCCTGTATTTGTTTCCTGCCTGCAGAACAGCAGTATTTTATCAATTATTTAACCAAGCAATCTTAGTATTCTCTTACAAGGGGTAAATTATTACCCTTTTTCTGACCAATGTATCTTTCCAGTTTTCTTCTGATAACACATCTTACAAGTCTTTAAACTTTCTGGATTGCTTTATAAAAGGAAAATCTATCCATATGAAACATTCATAAATGCTGTTTTTTTAAATAAAAACCCCACACTTTTGAGATAAGTACACAAAGTGTGCTTTTCCCTTAGTCTCATCTTCTATTTTCTTCCTAAGCCATTACATAATACATTGGAAACTTCATCGCATTCTGTTTCTGCTTGTTTTGGCTTTCCTGTCAAATATGCCATTGCTTGCCAATCCAGCAAACTACCAGCTTTGCTCAGTGACAACTTGCACAGAACAGCTCACCTTCCCTCCTTGTAGCCTCACCACTTCCAGCAGTGTCCATAACCTCAGAATATATTTATACCAGGTTGCATCTGGTTGTAAGCAATTAAGTTGCTATTTAAGACTTGAATCTTGATCTCAAGGATCATCATATGTCATTACCTAAACATTCATCAATCTAATTTCTATAGCCAGGCTAAACATGCCTCATGAGAAAAGAAAACAGCACAGAAACTGTCAGAATGAGTGTGTTTTCGTGAGATTAACTTCCTCTCATTGTTCTATTAATCTAATACATACTGGGTGATTATTTAAAAATATTCCAGGAACTCCCAATCACTTTTTTTGTGTCCTCAAAATTCAGTATTAACACCATTACTAAACCTGCCAAGTATTTTTTCTTCAAATCACCTGTTCAAGTGACCTGTAAACTCCAGGTTAACCCATAAAAGTTTACTGGTTTTTATAGGTAATGCAAATATACACTGCTTTCATTAACAAAAAAAAGCCTCTAATCAGGGAGACATCCTGTTTATCTAATTTTTCTTATTTGAGCAACATGTAAGTAGAAGTAAAGTAATAGATTAATTAATTAATTCTCTGCATTTTAAATTACAAGTCCAAATTCAAAGCGATAATTTGAACACTGCTATAATATAAACAGTAAGCACCCGAGTACAAGACAAAAGTGACCATAGACCAGTGGAGAATTATTACATTTAAAAATATCTGCAAATTCTTCATTACAGTGCACTGATGTCAGCACAGAAGACTTGGCAGGTTGAAAAACGTGAAAAGAACCACATCTGTACTACAGCCAAAAAATACCCATGGTCTTACAGCTTAGTTTGGAAATGGCCATCATGTGAGACCCAGATGTACAGTGAGCTCAGCTGGTCAGAACACGGTGCTCATCTAATAACATCAAGGCTCTGGGTTCAATGCCTGTATGGGCCATTGACTGAAGGGTTGGACTCTGATCCTTGTGGGTCCCCTCCAACTCAGAGCATTCAGTGAATCTGTGGATGATTTTTCACACAAAATGACCCACGAACTCGAAAAATATGTTAAAACTACAAGTATGAACATAAACTACAGGTTTTATTTCTTACAATATTGCAAAACACCAATTTACTAATTTTCTCCATTTCAGTGCCTGTTTGATCTTAGGTTTTCAGCAAGTCTCAAGTAATCAATCATCTATTTTTGCTGAAGGTCGTGATGCTCACCAACAAACAGTTAGGCTGTCGCTTAACCCAGTGGTAAAATTCCTGTAGCTGGAGTCTTCTACTACTGCTCACATCAGCTTTGCATTTTCAATTCACTGCACAGGTTTAAAGTTTTCCATACCTCTGACCTGTGACTGAGGCGTCCTTCTATCCCCCTCCCCCTCACATGAGTGAATACTATTTAACACAAATCAATTTGACTTTGGTTTGAGCTGCTGCTCAAAGTACAAACTGCAGTAACTCCACTGAGTAAAGTTCCAAATATAATCCTTCCGGCTTGGCACACATTCTTTGAGTCTCTAAAAGCACAATATACAAGCTACATTGCAGAGAAGCTGGAATTCTAAAAGAAAAATTACATATTTGTGTCCATCAGTAAAGCTTTATTAACAAATCAGTGAGAGGCCTTATGCTAAATTTTGTCAAAGCAGAAACGTCTTCAATTTCTGGTTCATTGAGATTCATATATGCCATACAAGCAAGGAGTCAGGAAATCTAGTAGAAAACCTGTATAGATTTTCTTTTTGGGAGTGGGGGGAGGTGTCCAAGAACTTCATTATTTATGACCATGGCAAAGTTCTCCAGCTAGGCTATTTACATCAGTGAATTCCCATTACATCTTGCTTTGCCTAAGGCCACTGACTTACTGTGATTTGCAGGCATTAGCAAACAATGCCCATATTCAAGTTCTGTGTATCCATTCTGACACAAAATGGTTGATATTGTGCACCAGAGTCCTGGCTCAGGACTCAAGGGGCCAGTTTGCACAGCTTAACATGCTCGGGAACCTGGTTCAGCTCCCAGAAGTCTTAATTAGGCCAGGAATAACTAAGAGACACGGTGAACATCAGGGTTTAAATGTAAAGCGAAAGGGTTATTCAAGAAGTCATTTCCTGCACAGCAGAGAACTGCAGTGTGTTAAGAAATCTGTTGTGAACTGTTGTGACCAAAAACAACTTTATGTTTTTATATGGGACAATACCATAATTTGTAAAGTTCCTACTGGTTAATTAAAATAGAAAGAAAGAAAAAAATACAGACCAAGATGCACGCATCCATGTGTATTTGTGTGTGTCAGGAAGCAAGGCAGGATTTTGTACTTCTTAGAGAAAAAAATTCCTATATAAGCATCAGATGAACTTAGAATTTTCAAATATTCAAAACAAATATAATTGCTTTTAAAGTATTTATAAGCAGCTAGTGGGGCATGAGCTTACACATACAAAAAGCGTTTATTTCCAATTCAACTGTACAATCCACTCTTTGAAAATTTTTATAATGTGACTGATATTTAAAGACCTTTTATTCAACATAGTGATCTGCAAAACACATCAAATTATTTAAGTTAAATGTTCCAAATAGAATTTTGTCTCAGAAATTGTACCAGCACATTTGAGTAAGATTGAAGCCAACAATTACTTTATTCAAGGTTATCAACACAGATGATTTTATATAAACAAAAACAACTTTTCAAGATTATGAAATTTGCAATTGAAAAATAGTATAACCATTAATACTTAATTATCACCTTTGAATATTTTAAAGTTTGATTTTGGAGGAGTGTTAAGCAAATTCAGGACACTTTTAATGAACTTACTGACTTTCTATGAATTTTATATTGAATACATCTTACTGAAACCAATGCCTATATTTTTTAACCCAAAGTATGGTAGGTACACTGGCATATGTGCCAGTTTATTGAATGTTCTGTTAACATAAAGCAGGTATTAAAGTTGAGAAACTCATATTCTTAAATATATGGCATTCAGCCCCTCTTTCTGATTCCCACTTCTGATCACTCTTCTCCCTAGGAATACTGAACAGAAATTTCCATTTCCAGACTTATTTCAATCAAGTCTGCAAGAACCTCCTGCAGTCCTCGAGATCTGAGGAGAGCAGCAGCTATTGAGGCACCCCATAGCATTGGAGCAGAGAGAGAACAGTTACTGAACCAGAAAAACTCCTTAAAGAATCACACTACTCACATTACAAAAACATTAATAGTTCACATGGAAGTGACCACGTGAGATCAATCTCAAATGATGCAGTTCCTCAGAAATAACTCCATTCAGCAGAATATTGTAGTAAGCTATGGTAACTGATGCACTATTGAAACTTCCATAGTCACTAATGGTCTGATTTACTGATCCATTGTGTAGAAAGGGTAGAAAAGAGAGAGGAGCAGATTCAGAAAAAATTCTAATGTCACACTCATCACTGGCTTTTCCTTTAAAAATACTATGAAAGTTAGTTTGTCTTCCAAAGACAGAACCAGTCTTAAAGACAGGACGCTAGCTGCCAAGTTTTACAGATGAACAGGACTCAAACCAAGACAAAAATCTGCCTGAAGAAAACCAGTTAGATTTAGATGTAGATAAAATAAATCTCATTTTTTATTTTACTTTCTTCACATTTAACAGATGTAGATTCATACTTCAGAATTACTTCCTTCTGCTTTACCAAGAAATTCTACATTTTCTTTACCAGTGTCTCCTTGTTAGAGCTCAGCATCAAGGAATGATTTTTTCTTTTCATTTTCTGACACCAATATGGTTTTCAAGCTGACCTGTCTTCCATCCAGACTGACATTTACAAGCTGTGCTAGAAGTTGTCCTCCTCCGCTTTTCTAACCTTATTAGAGGCATAAGGAGCATATCACAGAGACAAGATTTCAAATGAACCACCTCCCCCTGAATGCCAAACCAGTGACTGTTTAAACAATTAAAAAACTTAGTCTCAGCATTGTTTAAAAATCTACGTATCCTGTAACAGCATCATGTAAAGAACTTCAGCAGCCATGTGTTAACATTTGCCATACACCAGCTCATCCATTCTATCTGACTATAAACAGAAGCAAAAACATTTACACTTTCACAAAAATACTTTAAAAACCATTTTATACATAGCTTAAGAAACATTTTTTATCACAGAAAATAGTTCAGCATGTAGAAGTGAAAAAGAGAACAGTATTTCAGACTGTATGGCATAGTTTTTCTTGTGCATCACAGAAACCATTGAAACAGAGAAACTAACTGCAATATTTTTAAAAACAACACATTTTTGTACAAAAAAATAATCCAGTTATAATTTTTAGGCAAAACCTGTTTTGCTCCAAAACTTTCTATGGAACTGTATTTAAGGAATGCAAATGCACAACTGACTTTTATTTTGACAGCTTAGAGTTTCAAAAGGAGCAGAACGATTTCTGGGCTGAAACTGCTGCTCTGTTTAATTATCATTATCCTATAAATGACATCAGGAACAGGATCAGACTAGAATTGGCACTAATATACTATGCGTGGATATAGGCAATTAAAACATGAAAGATTTAATTTCAACTGAAACATATGGAGCACAGAAAACAATAATTAAATGTAATACACAGTTAATCAGAAAGAATGCCAGCTGATTCCACTGGCCAGTTCCATGGCAAGAATAACAGTATGTTTAAAAAAAAAAATAAAAAATCATAAACCAGCAGAATAAACTTAAACTTTGCAAACTTTTGTCCTCTTAGGAACAACTTCATTCTGCTTATTTTGAAAAGAGAATTGAAGATTTCTTCGTCTACAAAATGAAATCTGTACTCCAGGTCTAGTTTTCATAATACCTGAACCATCCAAGAAACCATAAAGAAGCAGCTTGTCAACAACTACCGTCAACAAAATAACTGGACGATTTTAAGTAGGACCGCCAAAATCTCAAAAACTAGATTCCACAATTCTATATGTTACAATTCTTGTTAGAAGACAGTAGAGAGACAAAGTGGATGTTTACAGATTCATCCAATGCACTCAGCAGTTCTGCTGACCCACCAACCTCTGTATCTTTGGCTACACACAAACACCTTTACCTCATTTTGTGTTCCAACAAGAGGAAGCCAAAGTTTAGCGTGTTCTTGGTAAATCTGGTATCTCACACTAGTATTCCCCATCAGGAGCTTGCAGAGAACACAACTCAAGAACTTTTCCTCTACTCCTCATGCCTGAGCTCACCACTGAACATAGTAGACACATTAATAACCTTCTGCCTCAAACACACTCTTGCCATGCCTCACTCCACTTGACTCTGATTTTCAAGCTTTAGCAGAGGACTCCAAGGTTTGGGGCAGCACAGTAGTGAGAAGCCTGCAGCAGCATTTCACCTGCTTCACTGGACACTCAGAGCATGCCCTCCTGCAGCAGCACCTGGACCCTGAGCACTGTCCTGAAGCAGATGGAGATGCAAATGGGAAATACTACCAGAAATGGAAAAAATTCTTCCCTTCCAAAGAAGTTTCCACATCTATACCTTACCACGTACAGAATGAGAAAGCATTCATTTTGCTTAAGGTGCCAACTTTTTCAGTCATCAAATTGCATCTTCACCTCATTTCCCCCAGAGCAGGGCCGTCTGCCCTTCTTCCCAAACCTCACAAACTTAGAAGCACGAGAGGCAGCAGAGATTGTCAGGTAACACAGACTGAAGCTGGAAAAAGGAAGATAATGCCTGTGTTTTCCAAAGGCTGGAGGAAGAAAAGAGGACTGTCTGACAATGTGAAGATTTGAAAGCAGGGAAGAAGACTGATAAGATTGTCGTGAAATACTAAAAACAGGAGATTCTTGCTCTCACAAGCTTTTACAAGAAGACCTCTGAAAACCCTTTCCTCCCACCACGAAAATCCTCAACCATCTTGAAACACTACTTGGATTTATCCTACTGGGAAGTCCTGAATTCTCTCTTGACCCATTTTTCTCATCTATCAAATCACTGCCCACAGCAATTCTCATAATTAGAAACGATACATGCACTAGAGATGAGTGTCTGGAGCTCTTCAGAATCTGAAGCTAAGCATTGCTTTCACTTCCACTGCTGATTTGCAAAGAGTTAACTATAAAAGTCAACTACCTTTCTTCAGCTAGGATATTTCTTATAGGAAATTATGCATGAGCTATCAGCTGTGGCTGCGAGGTAAGCCTCAAAAGTCATTTGTAATACTGACACTCTTGCTAATTCTACAAAGTCAAATGGATAACTATTTGTTATAAAAGATCATGTAAAAGAAGCTTAGTGGTATTACATTGAGTTTCTAATGAGACACACAGGAAAGTTCAAAATGCAATGCAGCTTTGCACAGAAAGCAAGAGACAAAGTATTAAATGTTTTCTCTGACTCTTGCCAAAAGTCCTGCTCTGAAGTGATGGATGAGGTTTCCTGAGGCTAAGATGCCAAAGCCAATTAGCCATGTCAATCCACAAGAATGCCAGCTGCCAGGATCTAACTTTATTACAGTATTACTTAAAAGTGAAGACATCAGCAATGTTTAAGTTCACATGACTCCTAATTTTAAAACCTGCCTTTTTTAGATTTAGGGTGGGGGCAGTGACAGTGACCTAAAGTTTCAACCAATTAAAGTCCTCACAGAGTGCCATGATTACCCATAATTTAATTATGTAAAGCATTCTGTTAATCAAATTAGATTACATTATGCACTATTCAAAAGAAAGTAAGACCTAGCATATTTCCCTCCTCAAATGAATTCTATGTAATGTTTATATTTAAAAGTAGCAATTTATTTCAATAGTGCCTGTTTTAGTTGCCAAGCTGCATATCCCACAGAACATGATCTGTGTAAAGTATATAACTTACCCATTTAAGGCATCTAACTCTGAATTCCAAAATAAAATTTTTGGAAAATGTCTTGAGTATTTGTCGACTAGAATAAAGCATGTCCAAGTCTTTGATTATTTGAAAACATCTGCATTTAATTTCTAAGCAAGGAGTTTGGAAATGTTCATCTTAGAATACACTTCCCTGCACATTTACCACAATAAACTCAATCATCCCATGGAAGGATAAATTTTTTCTTGTTTAGGTGCCTATGAAATAAATGTGAACATTACTGTCAAGCAATAAAAAACACCCATTTATTTTGAATAGCATCCCTATTCCTCCAAACTTCTCAGAAAACTGTGTATACTCCAAGCAGTGTATATTAAGTTTATTGACATCTTAACTGAAAGTTTGGATTTTTGCTACTACAACATTTACACTGTTTTACTTTACCACCCCAGCGTAAAACTAGCTAGTTCTTGAACTGCTTGAGGTACTATTCTGTACCTCAAGGATGCTGAGAGAGTGAGACCAAAGCAGAAGTATAACAAGGTTAAAGAACAGTTGAAAGTCTTCAGGAAGAAAAATCAAGCTTTCTTTTCTAGATTCTTATTCAAAACTGGGCTTAATTTTAATAATTTCTTGGCTGGATAGTTTTTGTTTCTGCAGAAACATGCCTATTCACAACTAGATATACAGCAAATAAGAACCATTAGTAAGAGCTTAAAATTAATAGAAGTTTGTTCTCAACTCTCAGTTTAACCTGTCAAAGGAAAAAGAGATCAGAATAAGTGACCAGCATATTCTAGTTATGCAGGTCTCTGACTCTGTAAATCCTGTTTCATTAGGATTTATTCCTTCTGTTGAGATGCTTCTGAAAGATAACTTCATAATGTAAGTGCCATCAAGTGTCCAAGAATGCTATATTTTGTTGCCATTTACAGAGCATTAAGGATTGCCTACTGAAATGACATGGAGAAAAACCCTATTTCTCACTGCAGCACACTGTCTTCAAGTGTAAACTAACATGATTAGCTTTCTTCACTGAGATTTACCCTTTAAAATCTAAAGGATAATAATCCATTGATCTTAGTTCTTGTTTCCAAGTTTCAAAAGCCAGATTACTGTCACCAAGTGCATCTGTGATGCCTGACTGTCCATGCTGTGACACCAGCCATATCCCAAATGTCACTCTGAGAAGAAAGGGCTGACTCTACCTGACTTTAAACCATGAGGCAGCACAAAGGTAAAGGCCACGTTTAAAGAACAAACACTGCATGAACTCCATCTGAGTATGCCTTCCATGAAATGGGAAAAATGCAGCTCTTTGTTTTCTACCTTATTTTTCCATTAAGATCCAGGCAGTAATGAAGCAGAAGCCATGGAAGATTCTCTCCTGCTAAACCCAGATGACAAATTAGGAGAAAAAATACATTCCACAAGCAGGACTTAGCAAGGAAATAAATCCTTACTAAGGATACATGACCTGTGTCCTGTGGTGACTTTATGATGCTTGTATTCCCAATCATCTGTTCTTTTTATACTGGATATTAAGTTTTGCACCTTTAAGGCTGATTCTGAGAGCAAAGTGGGGGAGAAGAAGCGCAGAGTTTGTTTCCAGAAACAGCACTTGCTCCCACGCATTCCTTCTCACTGACTGTGGTGTCTGCAGAATGGACAGTGGGAGAGAGCTCCCTTTTGCTTTTAGTTAGTTTTTACCTAGCTGAGACAGAGAAGTTCCCCAGACTGTGGCTTTTCTTTTATCTTGGAACTGATTGGCCCTGCTCTAGACTGAAAAACCAGAAGAGCACTGGGAACTCACATCTGGGACCTACCAGGGCCAGGACGTGGAATTTTCCAGCACAGTAGGGACTAATAAGAAACTGAGCAAGCCAAACTACACCCCACAAAAAGGACTCTCTCTGAATTTGTCATCTCTTCAGAAGAACGAGAGGTTAATTGATTAATATTATTGTAACTACATTGTTTGTTAAATAAACAGCTTTTTTCACTTCTCTCAGAGGTGGTTTATGTCTCCCAAACTGGTGGGAGGAAGGAGCCGCTTGAATCTGCTTTCTAGAGGGACCCCATTCAGGGGGTTCCTCCCTAACTTGCACTAAACCAGAGCAACCTAATAGAAGAAGTAGCAACCAAGTCTTAAAAAAATCCTATGATACAATGTGGGCCAAAACAGTTGCAAAAATGCCGCTATTAGAATCAGGGATTCAGGACTCTCTTGAGCTTCAAACTTGAAGTATGTTATATTAGAACTATAGCCCCACGGAAAACACTACTGAGTCGATTTCAATGTCTAAATTGATACCAGACAAGTCTTGTTTCTTGTTGGCACTAAAATTAAAGGCTTAACTTGTGACAGAACTACAAAAATTATTAACTACTGCAAATGGCAAAACATCACCTGAGAGAGTTTATCCATGCAAAAGCAGAAATTCTGCCATGAGTACTTCAGACTTCTTTCCAACCAGGACTAAATTCTGTCCTTTTTGCTCTTCCCTCATCCAAGCAGCAATGACTGGGTGCTGGATGCTTCTCTAGGGAAATCAGGACATGCTTCAGAACAATGTCCCAAAATGGGGCTTTGACCTCCACAAGGGTTGAAGTACTTACAATCCTGAGCTTCAGTTCAATGCAGTTTCCAAGAAGGAAAACCCTTCCCTCTGAGCTTGCAAATTTTCACAGAATCACATCATTTTTTAGGCTGTGAAAGAGCCTTAAGATCATCAGCTCTGACTGCTAACCCAGCACTTCCAAGTCCATCACTAAAGCATGTCCCCAAGCACCACATGTACACGCCTTTGAAATTCCTCCAGGCTTGGTGACTCCACCACGTTCCTGGGTAGCTTGTTCCAGTGCTTGACAACTCTTTCTGTGAAGAAATTGTTCCTAGTATCCAATCTAAATCAAAGTACTTCTGCTATTCCAGCAGTAACTTATAAAACCAAGAAAATAAAACCACTCAGTATTCTAACAACAAAAGTAACTTAGTAATTAAGGCTTTTTTGTTTGACATAAGGAACTAAGTAACAGTTTTAACTCACACTCTATCTGTTTAAAAGGTGACAATACAAAGAATGAAAGGGGAAACTGGACACCATCAGACAATAAATACATGTTTCCTGTCAGCCGCTGCTGTAATCAAAGCCACTGTCACCCCAGAAGAGGGGTAGAGAAAGCAGTGACAAAGCAATCCTGGAAGACAAGTGTCTCAAGAATTTATTTGATGCAGTTTCAGTTATGGAGATTACTTTTGAAATATTAGAAAAATAAAATCAATTTTTTTCTACTTTGGCTAATATGCTAAAAGAATAGCTAAACTCTCATATCCTGGCAGTCCTTGTATAATGTTAGTTATAAGGATTATCTGAAAGCACACAACAAAATTTTAATTGTTTAGAAAGACAAGGCAGAAGTGGTCGAATTCATTTTACTACAACTGAAAGGTTCAAAACATTTAAAACATGCATTTGGAAAATGTAAATCTACCTGGTCCATCATTTTGGATTGTCTCCATGTTTTGACTAATATGAAACTGTTCCAAATGGAGAAGAAAAGATGGCAGCTTGTCCCAATTATGAAATGTCAGTTTAGTAAGTTCAAACAGAAAACATTTCTAGTGCACATTTTCATGTGTAGCCAAATGTAATGTTTAGCTGAAACAAATGACATGTGTTAAATACCTATTACTTCACAGAGTTACAAACAAAGAAGTGACAATGATCTTTTTTCATTTTAAAGGATATTTTTGAATTGGTACACAATGTTTTTTAGCATGTAACAGCGTTGGGTGGTAATTTCACAAAGTAGCAAGTTCTATTAATGACAAATGATTGTACATTACTACAAAAACTCCACGACACAAAAACACCCTTCACCTACATTATTCATAGAATCCTCCCTCATTTAATTGCAACTGGCACAAGGCATTTCTTGAGACATCTGTAACAACTCAGATACATCAGCAATTTTGTACAGAAAGCATTTGATAAGCTAGTAAGAAAAATCACTTAGGAATGCTCAGTGTCATTTCTTCTTCCTTTACAATATTACCAGTTTGCCTTTAGCAAAAAGTTAAATCTACAGGATCAGCAAAAGCACAGATAAAAATTGGCTTTCTGTTGTTTTTTCTCTGGCCACAGCAGGTCTCATTCCTCTTTCATCCATCCACCTATCACCCTAAAAAGGCACGAAACAATAACAAATTTAGTGTATATGGAAAGTGATATTGGAGAGCTCTTGGCCTGAAACATTTTAACCATGTTCTATATTGTGCCATATCTTTGTCAAGCTTGGTATCTACTTTGCTCTCTGCATGTGCCAGATACCCGAAATTAGGCGAATAGCTTTGAGGTTTTTTTAAATATTGCACAGCATGAAGATTTTGTGATATCTTGAATCACTGTAACTTCTACCATGTAAAAAAAGAAATCATACAAACATCTGGAGTTAAAGTTGACTGAAGAGCAATGGATATTCATTTCTCCATTAGATCCTGAGGGATTTCTTTTTGAGTCTGTTTCAGCATTTTTGCAAACTCCTAGACCAAATATTTCAAGCTTTAAGAGCTCAACTTACATGCAACCTTCACACTTGACTAGTTGGAATAAACAACGATACAGCCCAAATAAGCCCAGATTTAGCTGGTTTATGCAACTGAAAAAC
Source organism: Poecile atricapillus (assembly GCF_030490865.1). NCBI lineage: Eukaryota > Metazoa > Chordata > Aves > Passeriformes > Paridae > Poecile > Poecile atricapillus. The sequence continues at coordinate 81,664,378 of NC_081249.1, forward strand.
AATTCAACTATGAAACTGCTTGGACTACTTCAAAACAGCAAAAACTCTGCTCAGCTGTGTTACTTTATCACATACAGAAGCAGAGCATCACCCACTGGAATGCCACTGATCAACTTGTTCCATACATGTTTGAACAGTATTTCCTCCTCTATGTATGAGGATCTGTGTGCAGTATTTCATAAATATCAGATGCACTGATGACCCAACATCAGCATAGGAATAAATAAGATTCAGCATCTTCAGAGTTCTCTGTAAACTTTGTCCAGATGCAATTGCAAATGCAGTTGCACTTGCAACTTCCATTTCCAGGACACCAACAATATCATTTCTCTGTCTCTCTCTTTCTGGGCTCTTCCTAAAATTTTCTTAATATTGATTAATTATTAAGTTAATCCAACCCTTTCATGGCAAACCCATCATTTTCTTCATCACCTGCTCTCTGTTTTAACTAGAATAAACTTCACATTTTCTCATCTTTTTTCCACTTGTTTTACCTCTAACACTCCCACACACCAACTTCCACTACCAGCTCCATGTCTCTTGGCACAATAAATTTTTGTGTTTTACCTGTAGATTGTGCTTCTCTACTTCCTTTCTTCCTATCTCTCTTATCTTACTTTCCAAATTTATAACTTTCCACTCAGGAATACTTTCACTATGCCTGGAACATACCCCTACACTTCTTCCTCCCATCACTCCCTAGTAACAGGCCTCAACAGCATTACTCTGCCTTTTACATCCAGCTGCTTCACCTTATGCATAAGCTTTACATCATTTAATCCATGACACTCAAGAGCATCTTATTAATATTAACATTACCAATTCTGTAAGCAGTCCACCATACATCAGAAGTCCTAGTAGAGAATGAATAAAGACTTTGATGTAGTGATACACAGTTTGAATTTCAAACATAGCATGCAGCTCAGCACATGCTAGGATAACTGCCTCCTCTCTGGTGTAGCATTTCAATGACAACACAGCAATGTCTCTAAAGTTTTGTTTCTCAAAGAAGCTTTATATAAAATCAGTCCTAGTTCAGATTAGACTCTTCCTATCCTGCATTTTGAAGGTAGCCTTTGTTTGCTTTGGTTTCAACATCAGAAAAGCCAAAACCTAACCCAAAATTTCTTCAATGTAAAAGCAGCAACTCAACTGTTGAGCTGTTCACAACAAAGTGTGCCTCTACTGTTTGGAAACATAAGAGCTTCATGGTCCTCTTCATGGACAGTCATTAATCCCATCTACTGTTCCAGATAAAAATAACTGAAAGATTACATTTCACTTTCCACCTTTTGCCAGAATCTTGAGGTTCCTTTTGATCTCAAATTATCCATGAAGGATCATCTCATATGTTCACTACCAATGCATCTCTTATGATCCTAGAAATTTCGTGACTTTAATACATGCAATCCAAAATAGAACTTGAAAGCTGCATGGCTCTGTGTGGTCCACAGCACCGATTACCACTATTCTGTTCTGGGCTATTACAGAAACTTTAGGTCTCAAACCCACATGTTCAGCAGTGTTAGGACTTAGGCATACTAATTTAATTCTAAAAGCTTCAAATGACTTCCACTGAGAAGCTAAGAAGTTGATTTTAGACTCTGCACATTAAAATTAAAACTATAAATACTTTTTCCAATTCCTACTGCTAAAAAAAAGCAAAAGAAAATCCAAATCGTAAAGTACATTCTTATATAGTTTCAATTTAGCAGCAAGCTAATCTGGAAAAAAAAAGAATTTATTCTATTTTTCCATAGTTTCCTAAACATTTTTAATCTGTCATGTTAACAAGTAAGCAGCAAGGAAATACAGCTAGGGATAAATCTATAATTACTGACTTATTTAAAATGGACCAGGACACTTATTCACATGCTTCTATTCACAAGTTTCTAGTAGCTCCAGATTAAAAAACAATAAAAATGTCACGTTTAGAACAAGAGTCCTTAGACCTCACCACTTTTCATGTTCTACTGCATTTAACTCACTGAAATGAGAAACAGCAGCCATGCATAAAGATTTAACATACCTTTCCCCCTTCCCATAAGTAAATTCATCTCCGAGGACAAATTGTCACATACTGCCAACTGGACAACAGAACAAAAATTTTCTGATTTAAAAGCCTGGCTATATATCTATCTGGCTATAAAAATTCACTGCAGCAACAGTCATGATAATCACTTATAATAACCAACAGTAATTACAGTTACCTCCTGCTTACCTGGGCAAAGGCACACATAAGAATCACACAAAAAGCCTCCATTATTATGGCTGCAAAAGTCAGTGCAGCAAAACGTGAAACAAAACAAAGGAATACATTTCGTTCCATTAACATCTTAACAGGTCCTGACACGAGTTTTACAGAATGCAAGAAATGCTGGCTAATTTCACAATCTATCTGCCATCACTAAAGATTAAAATGTGACAACTTTCAAAAAGGGACATGCTGCAATCTCAAGCTGACAGAAATAAATGTTTTAAAGGCTTAGTAAATTTGTAAGTGAATCTTATCAAAGCATATAAAGTTCTAAGCCAAAGATAAGCAACACAAATAGGGAAACATTTACTGTGATTACAGGGCTTGCTAACAAGTATGACATGATCACGGATGGGCAGCTTACAGAGCAAACCCTGGCAGCTCTGGCCAAAGATTCATGACAAAAATAGGCCACTATACTGAAGAGAAGATCTACACCAAATGGTATCCATAAAATGTAACTGCATGGCTTGACTTTTCCCTTACAACTCTGTCCAAAACCAGGTGAACTGTGTGGTATTTCAGCCTTAGAGCCATGAACACAATGATAGCTTTCTCAGAATTGGGATACTCGGAGGTGCTGCTATTTAAGCAGACCTATTGCCCACTTCTCTTAGAAAGTCCATTCCAAAGGAATATGTCCAACTAAATATCATTGTCCTTATAACCTCTCTTTTCTGAATGAGAAGTTTCTATACAGTTGCCCTTCTGAATTCAAGGAAAACTTCCGAAGTTAAAATTTCCTTGCAGGAGTCAAACCTTGTTCCCATGCATTACTGGGACTCTGAGCACATAATTAATTGAATTTCAAAAGGAAAACTTGTCATCTTTTCAAATTAAGTTAAAAAACTTCATAAAGAAAAGGAATTCTAAAGGAAAGAGTATGAGCCATACAAGTCAGGAAGCTATAAAAGTTACGATGTTATTTCGACAATAATAAAGTGAAAAGCAAAAATTGGTTTATTCTCTTTGGAAGTCTGTATGTTCCCCTCACGAGTCTGTCTGTAAAGAGAATCTATGAATACAGAACAACCCAAGAAACAATTTCTGCCTAAAAGAATTTGTTAAGCACCAGTGTTTGAGAGAGACCTATGTAATGGGTTTGGTAAATGCATAAAGGGACTCTCCAGGATATTTACCTGTTAACACATTTAATGATATCAGCTCCTTCCAAAAGTTCTGCCCCCACAAAATACTCAGAATTACAAGTCATCAACAATGATTGTACAAGGACGGAAGAGAACATATTCATTTTATCACCCTAATCTGTACTATGATACATTGCCTTTGTCTCACCCCTTTTAGTCATTAATCTTATCATCACCATCAGTTTGACTCATGCACGACTCTATTGAGGCCCCAGCAACCTCTCTCAGTAGTCTGAGCACAATTCTTAAGTTGTTTTCTTTTTTGTACTTTCTATGACTATTTATGCAACTCAAATGGTACAAAAATTTTACATAATTCCACTGGCAAAGTGGAGTATGATCAAGGACAGAAGCATTTCATATTTTGAAAAAGATAATGCCCAAAGCATTATTTAGATAAATGTCATTTATTTGAAGGAGAGTAAAAGAAATGTGACTCAAAATTTAAATTGATACAACCACGTGGTAAAAATGTTTGCATGAACAACAGCTGACACAAGTTTGAGAAATTATTAATTAGAAAACTGAAATATATGGATGCTGGATTTCTCATCTGCAAAATAACGATCATTTAAGTACCAGATGCCATTCTATCATGGAGGAGAAATACAAAATTACTTGAGGCTACAATACATGAAACTTTGAGCAAAGTACAATGAACTACATTTCAGCCTCTGCTTTACAGCTATTTCTGAAAGACCTCTGATCACAATTTGCTCTTAAGGAAGTTTTAGTTATCTAATAATGTATAATTCTTAAAGAAAAATCCTGCGACAATTAAAAAAATGCAATGAACCTCAGCATCTATCAACTTTAAGCAAGACATTTTCAATGGATCTTGCATATTTTTATTCTTTACTGAAATAAAGGATTACTTACTTGATTAGCCATGTAGATTGTGAGAAGACCTCTCCTATCAACAGAAAAGATAAAATAAGTGAATGAATCAAATATTTTTTTCAGACTGAAGAGAAACATTTTAATACTTTAGAATATTTTATTAAAGAAGAGAATTTTAAAAAAAGATTATTGATAGAAGATGAATGATTACCACCTTACGGAAAAATAAGTGCAAACCCAAAAACAGCATCTTGATAGCACAGTATTCAAAGAAGTGAGTAATTACAGGAACCAAGTTATATATAGCAACTGGCTACTCCACATGAATCCTGAAGCTGTCCCAAGGGGCAAGGCACCTTGAATTACACACAGCACTTATCACAAAATAAGCCTACACATGAGCCAGTAACATAAACATGCAAACCATGACCTAAGTCTAAGTTAAACTGAGAATGAATTTACATCAAAATGTTTATGTGTTAGCTTCTGTTTTGTGATTGGTGCTATGTAACTCAAGGCACCTTACCCCTTCTGCCTACAATATGAGGGAAAGTTTTGTACTGAGATTGATGCACAAATCTTGGCTCAAACCAGTTGAAAGTCACAGCGCCAAAAGTGCCCTGCAACACTGGCCACCATCTTGTCTTCTAACCTTTATCTACTTTTCTTTCCACCTCTATTTTTTGATCTGTCCCTGTGTCTCAGCCCACAGCTCACAGTGCTCTTTAGGAAAAGTATGAACTTGGGCTCAAGCTCTCACATTTTTGTTGCTTCTACTGCAGCACAGGATGAAAACTGAACTTGACTACATAGATGTGAGCTGCTTCAGCAACCAACTGCACTGTAGGGTCCAGATCAAATTAAAATTATTTTCTATACATCAGTCACAAGCCACCATCACCCTTAAAGTGGAAGACATTACCACTGCAGGCTTGTTTTGCCCTTAATTATTCCTTCTCTTCTGCAAAGATTTTGTTAGAAACTGTGGCCAAAGGGTGGAACACTCCGTCCGTTTCAGTATTTCCTGCTGGACTGGTATTCTTATCTTCTTGAGTTTATCATCAGCCTTGTAGTATTTGGGATTTTTCTCACTGTGCCCACTGATCTTACACAAAAAATCTGAATTTTTTTGTGAAGGCATCACACACTCAACTATTAAAGTTTCTCAATATGGAAGTGAGTTTATACCCTGAATCCATATTTATCTTCATGACATTTAGGATTATTTTTTTTCCTTTATATTGCTACTACAGAAGGTAATATATAATGGAAGGTGTAACCCAGACTTGTATATTACATTTTGTCATGACATTTTAAATTTCCAAGCATTCATAGAGAGATTCATACAGCATTCATAAGAGAGCTGTGCGTTAACAGAACATTTCTTGCTATCAGTTCAGTTGAGAAGTGAACAAAACAAAAGCACAGATAGCAGGAAATAAAGAAATCCCTATTGCACAGTTCCCAAGCTTGATTCATCCAAAAAAATTATTCAGTATTTTCTAACCTCCATATTTATACAAGCATAACTTTGTAAGGTTAAACCCTATATCAAGGTTTTTTACAGCAGTCATCTAATCTACAGGGATACATGCCACTTAAAAGTTTTAATCCTTCCACATCACACTGAATTTTTGGAAAGCAGTAACGCAGCATATTGACTTCCACAAGTTGCTCTCCATTCAGAGAAGATTCAAATTTGGCTTAAGTTTAAAACTTTAGCAAAATCAGTTTCATGGGTTTTTTGTTGTTTTTTTTAAAGCAGAATTAAAAATCTGCTCTCTGTATACCTTCTCTACCTAGTACCACCCAGTGCCAGATACTAGAAACAAGATTCTAGCATGGAAATGTAAGGAAAAAAAAGCCTGAATAAAAAAAAATTCGGTGAGGATGAGGCACACAAGAAAAAAAAAAGTAGACAAAAGGTAGGGAATAGGGTCCATGAGTATTTAAGCAAAATAGCCCCTACAACTTGCAATAAAGCATCAAAATACTGTATGACATTTCTGAATAGAAAGGGGTAAAAATTCACCTGATGCAATAGATAAATTCAGCTCACAGGCTGGTCTGCAAACATTCACCTAGTCTTTCAGTTGACTAGCTCAAGTGATAAAACAATATTGGTGGCCTAACCTTACTGAACAGCAAACTGCCAGCTAATACAGTTCTGTGTACTGTAAATCTTATTCTAATTTATTCTCAAGAAAAAATACTGGATATTTCATGTTTCTTAGATTTTCTTTTCACCCTAGTAATAGCATTAAAAAAATCACAATAAATATCCAAACACTTAGCTGTTTGGAAACAGAGAAATAAACCTACCCATAAGGGCTAACCTGGTAACTCAATCTACTTTGAGCATTCTGGAAAACATCAGAACATCAAAAACGTCTGGCAGTAACAAACCTCTGAGAAGACTCAACGATCAACTGAGCAACAAATGCATCTTTCAGAGTATACTCTGTGTATTCACAACTGCAGTATCTACAGTGGGCACAAAACAGGATTATTGTTGTTATGTGCATATAATTTACTTAGTGGATTTTCCCCGGCAGTCTGTCTGTCATGCAGGCAGAGTTTTTTAGTCTCCTACTGAAATTTATTTAGTCTCATTTAAAACATTAACAAACTAAGAACTAAGTGGGTTTTAGTTTCTATTTTATTTCTAGCCCCTTTGGGGGTAAAATGCAACTCACCAACCACAAAGACAAAGAAAGGAAAAGGGGCTAGAGAAGAGGAAGGAAAGAAAGCAGAAGCTGCGGTGCAGCTGCAGCAAGACCAGTGTGAGAAGTAGGTGGCTGGGAGGAGACAAAACATGCAGACAATAAATTTGTGCAAGGAAATAACTTCCGGCACTGAAAACACAGCAAGTTATTAGATGACGTCATCTCCAACTGCCTGCAACAAGCCCGTCTGTGAGGCCCAGGCTAACTCCAAGCAGAAAGAGTTTTCTTCCTCCAAATTAATTCTGTGACTGTTTTAAAAATAAATAGCCCCATGTTTCCAGGGAAAAGGGAAAAAAAGGGGAGGGGGAAGGGGCATTCTTCCTGGCTCTGTGCAAATGTGATCCAACAATCCTAACCCAAACTGAACCCTGCTGTTAAAAACTAGTTGGAAGTTCAGAAAACGTTGCACTATTTTGTAGCAATGACAACTGACATAAAACAGGGCAAAAAGATGGAGGTAGGCCAAGTAAAAGGGTCACTGGTACAACCCGAGGACTGTATTAAAACTGCAGCTGGTAAACAGGGGGAGAATATAATTGGGAAATGGTATTAGGAGAGCAGGAAATTATTAAACAATAAAAATAATTAGTCACCCACATCTAACCACATGCTTTGGGGAGGTTTAAAGATACTAATAAACAGCTTACATTTCACTCCTACAGTCCATGAACCAGTGCTGAATGCTAATCTTGGCAACACCAACATCAGCAGGTGGCTACAGCAGTGACGGTCTGGCAAGATCACTGCAGGAAAGCCCAAGCCGACACACACATCCCTACTGCCCCTCCTCCCCCATGTTGTCTGGCTTAGGCCATTTTCTCCAAAGGCAGCTTTCATAAATATCTTCATTGTGGCTTCCCACTGACTCCCAGTCACCTCTTCAATTGATGGTCTCTCCCATACCCAGCTCTGTTTCTAATGACATTTGTGATCTTTAACTCATGAAGGAAAAACATTAGCCACGGGTATCCTTGAATTCATGAGCAGCAGACCAAGGTCCATCCTACCAGTTTCTCATATTAAAGAATGAAAAAAAAAAAAAAAAAAAAAAAAATTTTGCTAAAAAACTGTTAACAAGACAGGTCTCTTTCACCTGAAAATGGAAGCTTGCATGAAAGTAATCATGCTTTAATTGCTCTTAAATTCAAGTCTCAAAGAGCAGTGGTGTTTAGCATACTTTTCACTTTATTTCTCTTCCTTTTCCTTCCTAATTCAATGAACTTTTAAATTAATTTTCTAACATGCTTGTTAGAAAACTGAGTAGGCAAGGTCTCAGAGTTTAGTTACCCAACACAGGTCACATTATCAACAATTGAATAATTCCTATCTTGAGGATTCCACATTTAATGTTTAAGTTACAGCAGACCATAGGTTTCTAGAAGATAATTCTCTTGTTCACTTATACCTTCCTCAAAGAAAAGTTTAACTCAGTAAAATTTGCTTTTTGGACAACTTGGTAACATTCAGACCAAATTATAGTAGCAATAGCTCTTAAACTATGCCCTATAAACCTCAACAGAGAACCACATACTTTTGTTATTGCACTGCCCAGAAGAAAGAGTCTAAAATAACTGCTAAAACCCCAAAAAAGCTACAGGATAAAAATAACAAGGAAACCTAGCAGTGTACTGGGTTGTCTTACCAAAAGTTTAGGTAGGAGGTCAAGGGAAATGATTAATCCCACTTACTTGGCACTCACTACACCACAGAGTCCCATGCCTGGTTGTGGTCCCCAATACAAGCAGGCATTGATCAGCTGGCATTGAGGATGAACAGTATGGCTGGGCAGACTCCGACCTGACCCAAGGAAACAGCATTTTCTCCAGCAAGCCAGGAGAGAACTGCAACAGGGACTCAGAGGCTGCTGTCCTCAGAGGCTCAGACCAGACAAATCCCCAAGCAAGCTGGACTGAATTTAGTGCCAGCCCTGCTCCAAGCAAGAAGCTGCACTAGCTGAATTCCCAAGACTTACCTGAACAATTCTATTATTCTACAGAAAAAAGGTGGAAAGCAACTTCAAAATATTTTTTCACATATTATAAAATCAGATGATGAACAGTCAGTGATAAACAATGTCTTCCTAACAAATACAAAACATGAACTCTTATTTATAAATGAATTAGCCATTTATTTAAAAATATCAAATTTGTCCTTTAAGTATGATGATATGTTATTTTATGGGTACTTATCTTTACCACTTGCACCCTAAAACAAGAATTAGTCTGGTCTCTGAAAACACCTTTACCTCCCCTGTAATACTACTCCTCCAACCAAGTCCCCCTCATTCCATTTCTTAAACAACAACTCCTTCAGTTTTTCCACTATGTTACCTAAGTTTTTAATCATACTTATAGTTCTTTGCTGAAAGTGTACCAGTTTTTCAGAATACACCTTCAGAACTTCAAATGGAAATATAGAAAATATAAAACAGATTAAAGTTCTCCTATCCTTCATTTAACCAAAAGTATTTTAAAGTCAAAGAAATCACTGAGTGCTGCTCTCAGATTTTGCATTTGCCCGTGAGCAAGGTATTTATATCTTCTTGTAAGTGCTGTAAACTCTGGAAAACTTATTTGATTGAGGCAAAAGTCCAGTTTCCCTTACACGTGAGTAAAAGAATCCTATTCGTGCCAATAGAAGCAGCAACTGTCCAAATCTGCATGCCAACATATTGTTTGTGGAACATTTTGCAGAAGAATGTTTTCTTGCTTGGCTTGATGGGCCATAAAATTCAAAAAATAACTATTTTCACAAGCAGCATAAGCTTTTGCTTCATATAATAGTAAATCATACAAAACACCAATCTTTAAATACGATCAAGATTGGTTTTTTCCTACAGAACTCATTGCCAGTTCTCTCTCATTTATGGTTTTCCTTCATTGTATTTATGGTTTCCCTTAAATACAGAGCTGTTGCTAAGCTAAAAAGAAAAATAACAAAACACAACAGCACCATCAGCACACACAAAACAACAAACAAAAAAAAATAACCAACCAACCTTGCCTGAAGGTGGGATGAATGCTTACAAAGTACTTACGCTCATGGAAATTTTACCATAAATTAATTATTGCACCCACAGCAGCCCTCAAAGAAAATTTCCACCAGAAAGCAAATACCTTCTCTTTTAGACAGCCACAGAAGAGAGGTAGGACCTGTCAATTTTAAACTGTATCTTTCTCAATGTTCATTCTTCCTTCTGAATATTTCTTTCTTTTACACATTTTGCCTTGCCCATCTTTTGTGTCTATTAGCAACACTCCAGTTCCTAGAATTTCCTCACGAAAAACTGGCTTTGGTGATACAAAGTTTAAGGAATTGTTTTCTCTATTACCTTGTTTCAGTTTAACCACAAACCCTTCCTAGCAGACATCCTGAAATCTAAACAGTCACTGCAATTAATTAAACTTATTTGAACTGCTATAACTGCTCTTTTCTAGCAGTATTGTGTTTTTTATGATCACTTTTTTTTGTCTTGCTCAAAATTAAAGGGGAAATAAGTCAGCAAGTCAGAAATAACAGGAAATAACTACAGCAAGATGAATACCACTGTGTACAGAGTTAACATCAACTGACGGAACAGGCACCTCCTTCAGTGAGAACAGCCCTAGGTGTGAGCTGCAAGAGGTGTAAATTCACCCCCCAGGGCGAGGCACACACCGGGGCAGGTATAGCCAGGCCCCATCCCTGTGACAGCTCCCATAACCCAGCACACAGCAGCAGCCAGCAGCACAGGGGGATTGAAGGAGCCTGAAGCTGGATACAGCAGCATGGTAAAATTCTTTATGCATGCTATTAAGAGAACGGGTTCTCTGATTAAACACCTAATTGGTGGGTTATGTTTATCCACATATGCAATAAATTTAAACAGCTGGTGGGGCAAACACTCACACGACCAAAATATCCAACTCACTGCTAAGACAAGAGCAGTTTTAGCTTTGCCATAAAGCTTTCTAACTTCATCCCCAGTCCAAAATTTCAAATTCCCGCTATCTGCTTTTCCAGAAACTCTTAGTGCTGTCACACCAACAAGACTTGACCCAAGAAGCAGGTACTAGAGTCAAACTCACCTTTCCTTGTGACCTGTACAACAAAATCTGAACTATACATGACTTTAACTATTTCTTCCATAAATTCATTATATTAGTTTCCTACAAAATCAAGTCTGAATTTTATATGAATGTCACTGTTTTCTGAATCTACTGCATATTCTGACACTTATCACTGAATATGACCTAATTTTTTTTGATTCTTTAAAAGTCTAAGAAATCACAAAATAAAACTATTTTTATAAGAATCCCTGGATTCAAAGGCAAATATGGGGTGGAATCTTAAAAAAAAAAGCTAAAGAGCACAAAATATTTGCTGTACTGACTTGTTGCAGCAAACCAGTAATTTTTAGTAATAAATGGTTTCATATATATGTATATATCATATATAAATATATATATTTAACGACATTTTTAGTAAATAAAATTTGAGAACATTTGTCCTCTTTAAATGAAAAAATAAAGAAAAAGAAAGATTCAAAAAGAGTTAACTCTAGCTTTAATTTCTGAACACAAACTAAGGAGTTAACATAATAGTTTGTAATGACTCCCCAGACAAGACTCATGGTCTGCAAAACAGGAAGAATTCCTCCCATCAGTTTCAATCCCTCCCCCACACTGTAAAACACCACTTTATAATCTGCAGAATTAAATCAAACACACATATCACAGGTTTCCCTGAAATAAAAGAAGTTAAAATGAAGAGGTAAGAGGTAGGGTTTTCTCTGCTTTACAGCAGCTTGACACCACAAGCGAACCCAGCATAGATGTGGAGTTGTGATTGCATCCCTGTAATAACACAAGCACCAGAGATTATGTTTAGGGAATCGTTAATCTCTCACACCCACCAATTTCCTACTGACAGCTGGAGGTCAGCAGCAAAGTCCTGGTGCAAAAGTTCACTTAAAATCAGCAGGAACAGACAAGCTTTCAAAATAATGCTAAAAATTATGAAAACAGACCTAAGCAGTGAGTTTTCAAAAAATAACATCGTAACTTTTTGGCTGAGTAAAGACCAGTAGGCAAGTCTTTCGCACAAAAATGTTCAGAACTTCATCTCAAAAAATACAGTTTAAGGACTCATGACCCACTGCTTTTATAAAGGAATTTCTTATTTCAAAATTCTGGGTTGTTTAAAGTAGGAAAGGGACACTTTGCAAGCTGGAGAAATTGAAATTGCTCAAAACTGCAAATCAGTAATTCTTGCTTGGAGCACATTACATGTTAAGCAAAATGGTTTTATGCAAATACTCAGAATTTGTTGTTCTTAAAAGGAAATAAAATAAACTCAACATGTTCTATGATTTGAACACATGCCAAACAAAGGGTATGAGAAAACTGGAAAGGGAGAGAAGTCAAAAATAAAATATATCTACAGTAATACATTCCAGTTAAATTAGTACCAATAATTCTTACAGACTTTCCAGATAGTGAAACACAAGATAACATCTATAGTTCCATTTTTTTAAACTTCTTTATGCTCTATTTTATACAGATTTTCTTTCACCATTCCCTCCCTCTTCCTTCTCTCACAGTTTCTCTATGGTATCTACAGAGCGAAAACAAACACTGACCTACAGAGGGGAAAAAACCTCTTAATTAAAGCGTGATTTAACCTCCCAAGATTCCATGAAGAGATAAAAAATTCCAAAAAGCTTATTAGTATTATAGAATGACTGACTGGGAGATAACAGAAGAAAAACAAATTAATCAAACCTCAGGAAAAGAAATGAAGGATTTCAGGATTTTTTAAATTATTCACATTCTTGGTACAGAAGGTCTATCTAGGGTTAAGTAAGGCCCCAAATAACAACCTCTTTGGACTGTTGATAGTAACACCGAGCTGTTTTTAATCAGCTTGGTCAATCACAAAGAAAACACTCAGTTCTTTCTGGGCATGGGCTGCTTGGCCACTCAGTCTGGAAGGTATGAGCATAGGGCACAAAAGCAAATACTTCTGAACAAAACTGCTTTGGAGACTCTCAGCAGCAGTAGGTCATTGTTAATGTATTCTGTTGGCAATCACTACCACTCCAAAGCAAAATAGGACACTATGGACAGAACAGTTAATAAAAATTAGGAAGAGCAGGACAGGGCATGGAAAAAATTCAGAGTTGAAAATATGTACAGTATTCACTGGCCTTGGACATATGTCCAGTGTATTTTGAGAGTGAGAAGGCATGAAGGAAAAAAAATTTGTCATATAAGGTCACTCCTCCAGTTGACAGCTTGGGGCTGTCCCAATACCAACTGAAATTCACCCAGTATTTGACCTATTCTTCTCAACCTCCACCCTCTAGCCCTTCTCAAGTTGAGAGCCCTTCAACCACACCCTACCTGCATATCCCAAACCCAGCCCACAGCAGCTCAGCAAGAAGCCCCTTGGAATGGCTGCCCTTACCTTTCCAATTCATATTCTGTATCCAGTTTGAGACAGCCCATTACACAACACATTTTTTTTTTCATAAGCTACTCAAATCATCAGTTATTTCATCTATTTCAAAAGACTTACGCAGCCTGATACTGTTTTTCTAGTCTGTCCCACTAATAGCTATTCTAGTGATTGCATGTTTAGAACCAATTTTTTCTTTAGACTCAGAATGTTTTAACACTACATTTGTGATTGGATTACACAGTTTATAAAGCACCTGGAGCAACATGTAAAAAAAAAAAAGATAGTTTGATAAATCAATCTAACTCAAACAAAGACCTATTGCAGCTTTTCACATGGTGTGAGTAACTTCTAAATGCCCTTGTATTCAGCAACAGCAGACTAGCACTTCCAAGGGAAGTAGTGTATGGAGTTAAGACTTGTCAACATACAGTGACATTTGCTTTTTTTCCCTCCCATTTAAACCCTCTAATGACAGCTTATTAAGTCATTTTAAAAACAGGCTTTAAATCCAGTTAGGAACTATTAATTTAATCACTCAGGAGACAGATGAATGCTATTAAGAGTGTGCCTATCCATAATGGGGGTCCCAAGGAACAGCAGTGTCAGAAATCAATGTGAACCTTCTCTAAAAAGGCAGGCAAACCACACTAGAAGTTTGACAGTGTCATTTCAACACATCCCTACTGACTTGAGAAGCCAGTTTCTGGCAGGACATCAATACTGGATGATGAACTGTGCCAGATACTACAGACAGACTCTAATGAAACATTTCACCTACCAAAGACAGAAATAAGCTATTGCCAAGTCCAGTTTGAACCTATTAGTTTCTGGCATTAAGCTCAAACATCCAAATTGCCAACGGCTGATATTAGAACACTTTTGCTAGTTCCTCAGTCCATTGCCCATGAGGAATGAGTAACAGACACTGAAGACCATAAAACGAAAAACATATCACTGAAGCAGCGAGATGGAGTCCATTTAAATTCCTTCACGTAGACCAAATTATACTGTACTACCAGACAGTCCATATTGCTTCAGTCTTTTACCAAAGCTGGAGCAGTCTGGATTGCAATGACAGGTACTGGCCCAAATTCATAAGACCTGTTTAATGCTTGCCTTTAATACCATGGACACAGTTTGCTCTTGCTCCTTAGACAGACTGTCTTTAGGAGAAGGTTTTAATGGCGTACACTTACTTTATCAAAAAAGATTCAAACCAGAGTGGAGGTCATCAGATTACAAGAAACACTACAACATACAGTGTTTTATTTCCTCACCAAAGCAAATAAAAACATGCCATTTTCTGGCCCAGGATGTGGACCGGAGAGGGCAGGAAGGGGAAGTAAGATGTTTGAACTAAGAATACTGCTGTAATCTTTGCCACAGAAAAGCTCTGCATGATTAAATATAGCAAATCATTACCATTCTAAGTCTCTACCTTCACACTTTTCCTGCTGCAGAAGCTAACAACGACCTCAGTTCCTTGGGAACAATGATGCTCCAGAAAAGTCACGTCTTTTACAGAAGATTTATAGGTGTGGCTTGCATGGAAACAAATACTTAACCTGCTCTCATCTAGTATCTAAAAACAATATCCTACAAGCAGACCTGAGGAACACAGCACAGAAAAGTTCCCTCCAAGACTTCCAGCCATTGCACTAGAGGCATGCTAGGCACACATGCTATCTCGCCAGGTAAATGTCAGCACTCAAGCCAGCTCACCTAAGCAGCATCTGAAGTTTTTCTATACTAGCAGAGAATTTATTATTTCCCCTCTGGGAGCTACATGTTACACACCAGCATTCAGACACAGAAGATGTATTAAGTGTTTGCTTAAGCCAAGAAAGTCCAAATGACTGCGTCCTGGATGCTAGTGCTGAGCAGACAGGACAGAGTAATTAATCTACTGTTTATACCATTTCAATCCAAGTCAGACTTACAGAACAGTCCAATGTTCAGCAGCAGCCTGAATTTTAACATTTTATCTGTCAGCATTTCAGCAAGACTGTAAGTTTTACAAATTTTGGTGGGTTTTTTAATGGTTAATGATGAAAAACAGAATATAAATTCTACTACTATGCAGATGACAAAATCATTTTTACTTAAGTTTTCAGCCTACAAAGCGAACATTTCAGAAACAGATTTGCCAAAAGTGGCTCTTGAAATAATTTTTAAAAAATTAACTATAACCAAGTTGCAGTTACTCATGGAGCCATGCAGGAAGAGAGGACGGTATCTGCCCAGTCACCTGGGATCTATCAGAGCTACTTGACCTTAGCACTGCACTTTGTTCACCCAGGCTGGCCCCACATGCATTGACAGAGTAGGCCAGAGTTTAATGGGTGCTGCCTGAGATGTCTTTACATTCATGGAGCAGCCACATGGCTGGTGCTGTGCCTAAGGTGGTAAATCCTTCTGAAATTCAGATCTGGAGACCACTGAGCAATTGCAACCAAATAGTCCTGCGTGATTCATCTCAGCCCTGACTCTAACATCAGAGAGAGAAAATAAACCCAGTCTCTACAGACTCATCCAGATGTGCAATGCATTCTGCAGCATCTCCAAAATCACAGGTATATACTTTGTTGTGAGGTGCCTCAGGAAGGCAAAGATTTCGTTTCAGATAAGCATTGTTAAAGTGAGAGGCATGGCTGTAAACCAAGCTAGTGAATTTTGACCTCCTGCTTTGGGGGATAGGCGTGTGAGCCCTGGATGAAGTTGTCCCACCCCAAACCCCTTGTGAAGGGCGGCCCAGGAGATCTGACTGGGTTTGAGTCCCTGGGGGTTTTTCCCTTGCTGTGTTCCTAGTGGTCCCTGACCCTGAACTTCACCCTAGTTCTGTCCCTCAAAACCCATCACCCTGCCTTTGTTCAGGGCTCTCTGTCTCTGAAGGAGTTTGTTCCCATGCTGAATAAATGGTTTCATGAACAGAGGCCCGCCTCGTTCTTGTCCCATGCTGGTTCTCAGAAACTGTAGCTTCCCTGGACATGATCCTGCAGTTGCTGACTACAACAATACTCTACATGGGGTCTTCCAGTATTCTTCCCTGTCTGCCTGTGTTATCCTAGAAAATGGATTGTCAACTATAAAGCAGCTCTCCTGCTCTTCATCTTGTGCAAGACCAGTTACCATACAAGAAAGGTGAACCAAATTTTTCCAGCATTCAAATGCTGCAGCCTGAATGTTAAACTTGGTTGCTGAATACTTATGCAAAAATAGAGTTTTTTAGAATCCTGAGTAGTTTATAACTGGGCTGACTGACTACACATCAAACTGTAGTCACTGATTCGCAATAAACCTTCTTGCTCAGTTCACAAATACAGAATTCACCTCGCCAAACTTTTGCCATCTCAGGTGAATGAAATCTAGTTTAAGACAGTTATCTAGACTGTAATGAGAAACAGAATGGCGAATCATGCAACTGATTGGAAAGAAATGACCGGTATGAAACAGAAACACAGCCTTCAGATAGTAGTGCAACCAGTTACTTTATCCAGGAGTATAAAGATTATATCTGAATCATATGTGCATACACAGAAGCACAAAGAGTAAAGGGCAGGAAGGAACGATAGACTTACTATAGGAATAATTAAGAACACCACACAGGAGAGAAGATCTTTCTCACACAGTAAACCAAGTGGTTTCCGCAGCTCATATAAATGAAGCAAATTTTACTCTGCAGCTACTTTTGCAAATGAAGCAGACAGTTTATACCTTGCCAGTAACACAGCATCTTTCTATGACCCACAGAGGACATCCTCCTCCATCACACAGGACAGCCTCACAATATAGGTACAATTTAATTTAAATGACAGCCTTTCCCTCATTCACTAGGTGGGTGAACTGGTCATGATGAAGGACATCAATTAAGTTAAACAGGATTTGCTCTTTGTGAAGCCATCTTAACTGTGCCTGGTGGTAATGCTGTTCCTTTAAATGCCTTTCAATATTACCCAGAATAATCTTCAGAATGTTTCCAGGAACTGAGGTTAGACCACCAGGTCTATAGCTTATTGGGTCTTCCCTCATACCCTTCCTGTATACAGAGAGGGGTCCTGTTGCAACACCCAATAATTCCTTCAGAATTCTGGTATGAATCCCATCAGGCCCCATGGACTTGTGAACACCCAGCTGATACAAATGGTTCTTTAACAATTTCATTGTCTGCAAATGGACTGTACTGACACACGTGGTCCTCCAAATCGAAGAGCTGAGCAGCCCAAGGTCTATCAATGTTATTAAAGATGGAAGCAAAAACAGTCTCTGCTCCTTCTACAGCTATCAGTCAGGTGACCACCTTCAAGTATGAATCTGTTTTCCTTGCTATTAACGTACTTTAAAAAGCTTCCATGTTGTCAGATACAGCACTGACCAGTTTCAGCTCTAATTGAGTTTCTGGCCTTTTAAATGTTCTCCTTGCATATGCAAACCACAGTTATGTATTCTTCCTGTGATCCCTGACCTCACTTCCAGAGACCACACAGTTTCCTTTTCCTCTTGAGCTCCACAAGGAGTTCACTCTTCAGCCAAACTGGTCTTCTGGTCCACTTGCTTGTCTTACAACACACTAGGATTATCTGCTCCTGCACTTAGAAAAGACAGTTCTTAAAAACTGACTTTATTAATATTGAATTAACTGAACAGTTAAAAAAAATCCAGAAACTGTTTCTAGGATTAACACATGATGCAATAATAATAAGACAAACAGCAAACTTTTTGAATATATCAACAAAGTTATAACTGCCAGGGATATACCTCAGAGAGAGCACAAATTCCTCTGTTGTAAAATACAAGCCTATGACAGGTTTTTCCATGAAAAATATTCCCAAGAGCTACTATCCTGAGCTACCTGCCATTCACAATGTTGCCACCATCACAGCATCTTCCAGATTGACTTCTGCACTCCCAGCCTTGAATGATCACTTTTCCCTTCTTCTGATAACTGTTAAAGCAATCTGGTTTTGTGGAAGTTGTTCCTGTCCATGGCAGGGGTGTTGGAACTAGACAAGCCCTTAGGTCCCTTCCAATCCAAAACATTCTATGAGATGGTTCTATAACTACAGCACAGTAGCAGCCCTCAAAGCATGCAGCAAAACATGTTCAAATGTTTATGCACTGTTACTATAAAAACATAAATCCTCAAACACTGTCTCTCAACTAAGGCAGTTACTGAAGTACAATGGAATTTAACATATTTTGGTTTAGAAACAGAAAGCTTTCCCAGTGCAGCCTGGCTCCATATTCCACAGCAATAATCACTCTAGAGGAGTACAATTCCAAAAACCTTGTTTTCCTGCTAGCTCTCCTTACCAGATTACACCACAAAATACTCACTTCAGTGATCCAAACTCCAGAGCTTTTTCACTACAATGCAAAGAATATGCAAAAAAATCACCCCTCAACATAGCTTGCTTTCTCAATTTCTTACCTGTAGCAAGTACAACTAAGGCTTGCAAAAACACTTGCTGTGTTAAGAGTTTGTTCACTTGTTTTGATTACTCACTCCATTAAAATTGTGATTTATCTGTTTCCCTGTAATAACCTTCAAATAGCCACAAAACATTTTTGAGAGATTGTCACCTCAAGTCTAAATGCACTATACCCCTATAAAGAAATAGATATCAACAAATTTGTATTTGAATGTTACAAAGTTACAAAATTAATGTATTTCTTTACAGTGTATATTTTTTACCATTACTGTGCTGGCATATTCCTCCTTTATAATGTGTTTAGACTAATGGCATTTATGGCAAGCAAATAATCCTAACAGCTCTGAATGTTTCATCACAACAAGTATACAGTGTAAAAATTCCACATTGTTCTTACACAAATGTTTCTGTCACTTTTCCAAGCAATGCATAGTAATACTTTTGTTTCCAATAACACTAAATATATGTGTGTGTATATATAGATGTCTTCTATAACACACCCTGTTGCACTGCTTTACATTTTAAATGCATATGCTTTAAATATTTTTCTGAGAGTCCAGTACACTGATTTTTTTATGAAAAATACCCAAAGTTTTCAACTAAAAACATATTACAAATAGTTGCCCGGAGCAAGGATTTTACAACCAAATTATAGAAGCCCTAAATCTCAAGTTTTATAATACCATCAGTGACAGAGTCATAACTGTAGCGACGAGACAGGCGCCGCTATAATGTTAACAGCCAGTATGTAAACAGTAATGCAGCCTAAGGGGGGAGCAGGGGCAACCCCAGAAGTGTCCCTTCACAAATGCCACAGAAATTTTAGGTGGCTGTAGTTAAACTTATACTGGCTTAATTAGTTACAAAAGGCAGGGGGAAAAAATTAAAACAGCCAGGCAGCAAGACAATTAACTTCATTAAAACTGGAATTGTGTCCCCTCTTAAAGCTTTATAGTTCTTGAAATTCATTAGTACATGATTTCTTGAACAAAGTCTAATAAAATGAAGTTTGCCATTCAGCTACAAGCAAAACATTACTTAAATGCTTTTGAAATATCAGCACATTTACAAAACACTTAAGAGAACACAATTTTTCCTAGAAAGTAATCACAGAGGTCTTAAATACAGACTCTCCACCAAACTATGGGACTTCAATGTCTTAGAAGTCCGCAAGGTACAACTGATCTAATCAGACTTCCAGTAACAGGCTGGCTTCAGCCAAGTCACAAATCACATTTCAACGGCTTGATTCACAATAATTTTAACAACTACACTCAGTTACTTCTTTGCTTTCTAACAGTTTCGGTACTTCTTGAACAAAGCAGCGCCATGTCTTTCAGTCCAAGCCACATATCTCCTCCTTACTGTATGTTCAATGCTTGGTGAAAGATGTTGAAAGAAATGACAGGAGACTGTAACTTGGAATTACAAACAGAAGCCAAAAGACATAAGCAAAATATTATTTTTTAAAAATTATAAATAAAATTGCTTCTTATCACCAGTTGGAAACACCACCTGTAGGAGCTAACAAGGATTGTATGGTTAAACAACTCCATACAATGATTAATAGAAAGAATACAATGATTTCCTAAGGAAGTTCAGTGAAACTAATGGAACTGAGTCAATTGAGTGATTTCTAATTTTGAGGAGACATTAACACAGCTTTTAATGTCAAAACTGAATTCTGTGACAAAACAACTCCACGTTTTTCTTTCATAGAAGATGTAAAACAATATAAACATAAAGAATGACTAAAATATTGACAATTAAAACAAATTAGAGCCAGTAAAAATGCTTCCTCCTAATCCTAACAGGCAATCCACAAACCTTGAGAGCACCAGAAAAAGGGAAAAATTCCGAGTTCCTCCTATTGGAGTAAGGGACGAAAGGCATAGAATATGTGTTTACAATGTGCAGATTCATAATCTCCATGTTTATGTATTCACATCCAGTTCTTATCTAAGAAACAATTTTTATCAAAACATTACTTAATAATAATAATGTCACCAGTTCTCTTCCAATAATCTCACAGAACATTTATGGATACATATACAAAAAAGTTAAGTAGTGTTTTTATTACTTGGGCCTTTCCACAGATCCTGATAAACTAGTTTTCATAGATAGGACAGCTACATTTTATGGTCACCAAATAGAACACACATGGACATATTAATGTGACATTTATATCTTTATAGACCTGTAGGAGCAAAATATAGTGCAGAGCATTTCCTGAGTCTGTCTGAAGTTTCTTTGCAAAGTCACCTCCCCTCCTCATTGCCAGTGTCCTGCAAATCTGTAATTATATATAACACAGATAGAAACTACAATCAAACTAACTCTGCAACACATTAGAAAACATGTTCCTCCTCAGAATTATAAGGCGACTAGTCAAGCCATCAATCTCTTTTTCCCATTCTTCCATATGAATTACATACTACAAGGCTTGCACACATGAAGAGCAACACTTGGAAGAAAATCTAATTTATAACCCTGCTGTTCCCAAGTTCAGGACTGACAGGGACACTGTGCAAGCAAATGCCAGTGAGGCACTTAAAATAGGGTATCCACTAGGGAAGAGATTAAGTGATTAAGCTCAATGTTGCTGCCAGCTGCTAGTAGCAATTTGAAGGGCTAGAGAGAGGTTTATAAACTCAAATCGGGACCTTTTCCCACTTCCCTGATTTTTCACTACAATTTGTTCTAAGCTGCTCATCAGATAACTGAAAATGCCTCTGTGTCTCCATGTGAAACATCAGTTTCCTAAGGGACTGTGAGTCTATTAAAATTTGATTTTGCCTGTAACAGAAGCTAACAGGCAAACAGATGTGAAATCAGAAAGTCGCACTTCATTGTCAGCAGCAGCATTTTGCACATTATACATAGTTGCCTTCTGAGACCATACCAAGAAACTTTGTATTTTAAAAAACCCCTTAACCTTCAAATACATTTTGACATCCTTTAACGATTCTTTTTGTTAAGAACAATGACCCCACATTTTCATACATGTGTTATACTACAATACCAACATTTCGTTTTTTCTTTTATCTAATCCAATATAATGTGAATTTTTAGGCAAAATACCTTAGGTCACATATGAATTCTGACAGAAAGGGAAATAAACCTATAGAAATTAATTATTCCAGCATCATTCATTGCATACATGTTGTAGCAATCTACTTTTGCCATTTCCACATACCTCTATTTCAACTTCCATTTCTTTCAAATTTCATAGGCTAAATAGAATCCTGTTAACATATCAGAGTTTTCAAACATTGCCACAAACAATTCTAGAAAAACACATTTAATATAAAATTTGTTTGCCTACTCTTTTTGTTACTCTTAACAAGCGCAGCTTTGCAATTTTCTCATAGATGTTTTGCTGTTATACAAAAACCTTGCTCAAGTTTGGGCTCATACACAGTTTCAACTCTCCATTCACAAATATTCTAAAAGCTACACGAAGGTCACAGATTGACAACCATCCCGATTTCTTCCTCTTTAATGTTATCAAGAAACATTAAAAGTCTGATACAGAAAAGCCTCACATTGTAACTACTCCGTAGGAAAAGTTAAGCCACTGTTATCACTGATCAAAGGGAGAAAATGCATTTGCTCTCACCCCAAAATGATACTCTAATGCCAAGTCTAAGTAACTAAACAAAGTTCTACTAAAATGTATCCAATCTCTTGGGCAGTAATTACAGAAAGATTAAAATCAGTCAGCTAGAGAGGACATGTAAATGATAATTAACTTATTTAGTAACTCAGTTACAATTATGTTCTCTATAGTTACATTAAAGAAAATTATTTAGATGTGCTCCCATATTTCCAGAAACTCTTACACTTCCTAAATCTTCAAAAACAATGGCTAATGCATTAGTTTAAAAGGACAGAACTCTGACATACATAAAACTTGGCATGGGATTTGCTCACTCCACAGTTAAAGTTCAGGAATGGGGCCTGACAGTGATCCAACAACACAATGATACATATTTGCCATTATTTTTAAATGATTGCTTAAGGAAGTTTCAGACATTCACAGTAACCAAAAGTGCATTCACACCACCTCTGGTACCTTTTTCATTATCTTTTTTAAAAGAGTAATCCTTTCCTCTACCCTTCTCTTAACTTCTTTAAATTAAGCTTACTAACTAGATGCCTAAATCATCTCAGTCCATAGTAAATTAAGAAAGTATTGCAACTGACACTATTTATACAAGCTACCAACGTAAGTTGAATTGCAAACAATAAAACCTTACAAGCCAGGATTTCACCTGCCATCTTCCTGGGCACATTACAAATGGCAGCTCTGGGCTATACTTGGATTACTTAGAGATTTCTTCCCCCTCTTAATGCTTTCATAATGAGCTTACCTCTGATAGATGAACTTCAGTGCCTCTCCTTAAGTGAAAGGCATTGCTTTCTGTACCATTACATTTCATCCAATCGGAATTATTTCAGCTCACCCACTTTTCTCCACAACATCCTATAATTCCTCCATCTTAAGTAATGTCATGTTGTTTAGTCATCAGCATTCTCCTTCTCTGTGACTAATTGCAAACGTTGCTCAAATTACATTTTAAAAAACAAGCAAGAGCAAAAGTATAGTTTCATTAGGAAGCCCTAAGCAACCAAGCTTTATCAGGCAATCCTGAGCAATGCAATTGCACATTAAACAAGACAAACCAAACACAAACATGAAACCGAAAGTTTGTAAACTGTTTTACACTGTAGCTTTTTCGATTTAAATTTAATGTTGCATAAGACACTATTTCAGATGAACTATATTTCCAGCACTCTGAAATAAGCCCACTGAATTGTCAAATGTCATCAAACAACCAAAACAAGAAACATTATTATATTAAGCTGAAAATCCATAAACACAAACCCTACCTGCTTTTCCTTTCAATGAGAATAGCCATGTAAGAAGCAGGTAAAGCTGCACCAAAGCCAGGAGACCAAAAGTAGAATTTTCCAAGTATTTTCCTGAAAAAGTAATGTATACACATATTACATGTAAACAGAACATTTATGCACCACACCGTATTTTGTCTGTATTATAACATTACAAATGATTTATTAATTTTGTCTTCTTACTTTAATCTGTACTTACTAATAAACACTAATTATTGTATTTTTACAGTTGGATAATTATCAGAGGAGTTCCCAAAGCGCTTCATAGACATTAAATGCCTTAAACACTTCATTGATGTATTAATTTAAGTGGCTACTTTTCTTCCAGGAAATCAAACTTTTCTTCCAAGACATATTTTTGAAAAGTTCCAGATACTAATTACAGAAAAATCTTCTAAAAGACCTTATAGCCACTCATCTCTTTGCTACTTGTGCAAATACAAGTATCCACAACATCTGCCTTGTGGAATGTAGCGATGCAGTTAGGTGAGCCAGAAATCAAATCAAATAATTATAATACATGCCACACTCCAAACAGACAACCCACTGATGCTAAAAACAGGAACATACACATTAACAGCATGCCAAGAAATCAGTCTGTACATTATAAACGGAAGCAACAGTCCTATTAAGCTGAGAAAGCTCTCATTTTTGGCAGCTAGATCCGGATTTCTTTTAAAGTCCACAAAATTTCAACTACCAAAATTCCTTCAACAATAAAAGTCGGGGGGGAAAAAAAAAAAAGAGTTACACAAATAACAACATCTAAGTAAATATTTCTATAAATTTGCCACTATTAAAGGAAGAAAGCAAAACTGCATGTCAGACACAATGTCACCCATCATGTTTGGTCTGTTCACAAGACCTGCACCTTCAAACTTATTCAGGCTGATCACAGGCAAACAAGTGTCAGAGAGTTGTGACATTTGGCAGCACGATAATAAACATACTTCAATTATACCAATGGTGCTCAACTAACAAGCACTATCAGTGAAAAAACAAAGCATTACAATGGTGTCTATCCTTCTAAAAACACAGCAAACAAAATAAACAAACAAAATGGCAAACACATACATGGCAGAACAGGACACTTTCTTAGTCAAAATTTCATGTTGACAACAAAGAAGACAGAACAAAGATAATTCATCAACACCATCTGATTAGCTCACTTTCATTCGTGCCGTCAAAGGCATGAGCAGCCTCATTTCATACTTCTGCAAAAATAACATTACCAGCAAGCAATGCCAGCTTATGTTCCTAAGTGAAAAGAGAGCCAGTGTATCAGCAGTAAGTGATGTAATGGCAATTACACACACTGCTCATTCCCACGGCTGCAAAAGGATAATTTCTCAGGGTGACAATGCCAAATGCTGCAGGAGCTAAAGTTCATTATTAGGAGTCTCTCAGAAAGTAATTACTGTATGAAGTTTCAGAGAAGTCATTTTAAACATCTTACTAAGTATGAACACATCTTACCAGACACACCTGTTAAGTAACAGAACAAATGCCTCTTCTGTGGGAAAGAAACAGTAATTCGTTCTTTTGGCATGGTTTAGAATCCTTTTACAAATGCTTGCATGTTTGGTTTGACAAGATTTCAGAAACTACAGTAACACATTTTACATAATAAAGTCTAGTGGAAATAAAAATGTACTGTCATTAACGGAAACATTTAAACTTCTCCTAAAGTGAATGAAAACTAGGTTTTGTTACTACCTGCATGGCTATTTTCACATGTCCTATGGATAGAAATTAGAGTAAGAACTAGGAGTTCTTTCGGATCGTGCATCTAATTTCTCAATCTACAAACTTAATTACTCTAGTTGGTAGACTAACAAAACTGTGTCTTCATGATGTTTTACATATAACTGAACCAAAAACCTAAAAATCACACTTTTTATTTAACAGATGCAATGCCTGTCAACACAAGAACCCAGCACTTCCATCTGAAGCCAAGACAGATGTAGTCTTCTGGATCTCACCAGCGGAAGAGATTACAACCCCCAGCTGGACTATCACACATCCGTAACAGAGATCATCATCCTTACTCCTCTACCAACAGACCAGCCTGTACATAGACACTAATTCACCACACAAAATAAATAGGAGTTTAAAAAAAAATGGTCACTCAAGTTAGCTTGGCAATCTCTTCTAAAACAAGAACATCTACCCACTGCCTAAATAATTTGATTTAGATATTTTTGAAATTTTACCCACCTGTGAAATGATGGGAGAATTAAACAATGCCTGAAATTATTTTAATTCCACATTCTTGCCTAAAGTTTTATGTCCCTGAGAATATTTGCATCAGTTTCAATTTTGGTAGTTTTTCCTAGTTGAAAGGAAGAAACTACCATAAATATGAGTTAACATGTCCAGCTATAAACCCTTTTTCCATTGCTTCGGTCTAGAACTCCAGGAGAGTAAGAGCAATCAACTATATGGGGCTTGCTGGACAATTCTGCTTCTGAGTTACTGCTATAATATACCTATCAAGCAAAAACAGATGTAAAAACTGCAACATATATCCTATTGTACAAATCTATCACATCCAATCTCTCATCACTATCTAAAACCAGATGGAGAGATATAGGTCTTCACAGTCTCAATCAATCTCTTTCCATGGCTGCATATCAAGTTCAGAAATATTCAAGCCAGTTATTCATAAACAGAGGTAGTGGTATTTCTTTGATAGTTTAAAATGTTTCTGGCATAGATAATCACATACCATTACCCCTGATCTCAGGGGCTACTGAAGGAAGTACACTGTATCACACAGCAGTAAATTCAAAGACTAATACAACTTCAGTCAAATAATTAAAAAAAAACAAATATTAAAAAAGACATAAACTGGTTAAAAATAAAGGACTGAAGTCTCACGTTTCCATCCCCCATTAACCACTCAAGACTAGGTGAGAGAAGCAAACTTATATGGCTCAAGCTGCAAGACAAGTATACTAAATACAAGACATTAAGTACATTTCAAGTGATGACTTTTCAACATTATGATCTTAGGAGAAACTCTTAAAAAGGCATACAGAGCTCAGCTTCAAAAACTGTCATGTATTCATTCAGCTTCCTGGTGCGGTCTCATTTTTTCTCCAAACACCACTCACTCAGCTCCTTGACCATATTCAAGTGCTGAAGTGACTTGTTCAAAGAATCTACCCATAATGATCCTCAAACACCTTCCTGATAAATAGCAGCTAGTTTAAAGCCCATTCCTGAGTAAGGACTGAGCTGCTTTTTTACTTTGCACTTCTCTTTATAAAATTTCATAAGTGATTTTAATCAACAGATCTTTCTGAAATGGATGAGAGTCAGTTTTAGATTTCTGTACCCTAAATAATCTTATAAAATCTCTCATACTAGTGGTCAGCCCCTTTTCCAGATTCCTTAAGTATATCCAAAACAAAGGATGTAACAGAAACTTCACTGGCAACTTCTTTTTACTATGCAAACCAATTATTTATGCCTCATTTTGTTTCATATATATTAACTACTTGCTAATCATTTACTAATTCCTGGAAGACAGAGGACCTTTCTTCTTGACCAGTCCTAGCAAGCACTCTTGTCAAAGGCACTTGGGAGTTCATGGAAAATGCACCAAGTAGATCATCACCAGGCGTGTACTTGTTCTTCAAAGGATACAAGCTTGGAAAGCATTTCTTCTCTGACAATCATGTTATCATGATTCCAGATATCCATTGTTTTTTGAAATGTCATTTAATAGCTCTTACATATCCTAATCACTTAATTGATGAGGCTCTGAATTTCATTTTGGACAGAAAAGCTGAGAAATTCTCACTACAACTGGACATTCATATACTTCAATAAGCACCATTACCATGGCTGCCTTAAACACTTCTTTTGCCTCTATCAGTGATTTCAGTTAAACAGCTCAAATCAGCATTCTAGCCAACAGCTTTTTAGTTCCAAGTCCTGCAATTGTGAGTGGTGGGCAGTGTGCACAGACTCTACCAGCAAGGATTCTGCTGCAGCTGTTTACTCCTCAAGGGCATCTCTTTGCAAGAGAAAAAGTTATTCCCAAGATACTGGTTGGTTACTGTGCAGCACAGCTGTACCAATGGCAGGGTAAGCACTTACATGTGTCCCTTGCCACATTTAATCATTGGAATTGTTCTTTACATGGTTCTGACCTAGGTCAACCCAAACAATGCTTCAAGGAGACTTGGAGCACCCGGGCTAAGCAGCATTTCCATTACCCAGCCTGCATCTGGCCATGCTGCTCTGGAGGTCAGACCAGCTTTAGACAGCTGTACTCCACATAGGGTGAATGTGATGCCATGCCAACTGGCTTGTAAGATACTGATCTCTTACCTACTTCACTGACTGGCACAAGCACAGATCTGCTAGATGGCTAATATCCTCTGTAAGAGGAACTGATGAAAACCATACAACTTAAAAACATAGCAGCTTAACTTAGGGAATAATATTTAACTACAGCACTGCAGATTTACAGGCAAATACATGGCAGAATAAGGAAGAAGACTCTACTTCAGAGGAATAAAGATAAATTGATATTAATACAAACCCAAATTGCTAGAAAACCTCATATTCTTCAGAGCTCATTACTTAGAGAGTCACTTTGAACTTCAAGAATTATTTACTTGAAAAGCAATCCACAGCTCCTCAGCCAGCTCTTCTTCTTCTCTGCCTTCTCCTTCAGTTTTGAAGGAAAGTTTAGAGGCCTCTAAACAGATTTAAAAGTAGGGAATAAGGGGTTTACCTTTTAGAGGGGCTGTCAGTTAAATTTCAAATATTCATAGCTACTGTAGGCTTTACATGCCTATGTGTAACAACTCTTACAACAAATGCATAATCATATTAATATAAAGCAACTTTTAATTTTCATCTATCCTGATAGTTACTTGAAATATATGCTGGAAACAGAATACAGAGGTGCCCTTTATGCTCTTTTCTCAAAGCAAGTCTGTATCTTACATTATCCCAGAAGTTATGCTGGAGTTTCCTTCATTTATGACCATAAGGAAAAGTACAAACTTGGACGGCTGGATAAAGTTCACTACAATTAAAAGTTATCATAGCCTGTGCATGAGGAAAATAGAAACCAATATAAAATTACATCAATTATTTCTAGGAAAGAAAGATTAGGCCTTTTTAATTCCCCTATAGAATCTATCTGAATTTTCTGCAACAATGTATTTTGAATCTCTAAAACAGAGGAAAAAGAAGCAAAGTGGATGCCTTGACCAGTTTATTCATTTAAAAGATTACAAAAATGAGAATAAAGTAATTTTTAAAAAGCGAAGTTTCATATTCAAATGGTAAAACCAGAAATCAAAATGATTGCTTTTCTTATTTCAAAACATTACAAGCAAGCCTATTACAAAAAGAGAAAAATTACTATACAAATTGAAAAGTTGCACAAAAATAGCTTTACTATGTTTCATTTTTAGGATAGTGTACCAACCTTAGAATGCAAAAGCAAGCAATATACAAGGTCCCATTTGCTGTCAGAAAGGAAGTCGACTGCAAGATCTCAGGTAGCAATTTGTACAAATAATACTCAAGCTTTCGTTTCCTGAGAATAGCTGCAACCTGAGGGAGAAGGAAAGGGGGACAAACTTTAATTCAGTTAGGCACTTTTTGCACATCATAAAGAAAAAGGAAAACATAAAATGAGGCCTGCCCACTTAAGTAGTAAAACAAAGCCTCTTAAACTTTATGAACAATACCACAAAGATTTCCTTTGAACTTGTTCCAGCTATTACAATATTTATACCATTATAGGAGGAATTTTATTACCTTGTTACCATTGACCATAATTGTCAGAAACATTGTCTGCCAGATATCAAAACTTTTAAGATGTGATATATCTACAGAGTTTTTGCTTCAAGAAAATTGGACAATCACATAATTTATGGTCAGAATATCTCTAAAGTAATCCAAATACATGCCTTACAGTATCTGTGAAATGATGATGTATTTTTAAAGGTTTTCTATTCCAATTAAATAACTGCAAGCCCTCAAAAAATGTTCACCATCTGCTGGGAGAACAACACATTCCTGACATATTCTATAGAATTGGTATATTAACTTAAAAACTGCCTATAGCACAAAACAGGCTCAATCTAAAAAATAAACATTCTTTTTTGCTCAGTTTAATGTATGTCCCAGGTATTATAAAGAATAGCTTATTTAATGACTCAAACACTAAAGGTCCTCAAACTTCTTTTGTCTACAGAAATTCTGCAATTAGCTAATGGGAAGATGTAGAAAACTCAGAGATAGTCAGGACTAAGACAACAGGCAACAGACAAGCTCAAGTATGGGAAACGCTGGTTAGACCTAAAGAAAAAGGTTTTCATTTGAGGGTGGCTGAATATTGGAGGAAGTTACCAAAAATTATTGTGGACTCTCCGCCCCTGGAGACCCTTGAAACTTAACTAGAAAAGTCCTCAAGCAACCTTGGGGCCTCCCAAGGTCCCTTCAGCACTTTGAGTGCACCATGAGACAGATTCTATCCTTTTTTCATTCTACTAGCACTATTATCTTTATCGGCACTGATCCCCCCAGGAGTTTCAAAACTGGACAGAGTTTTTGGTCAATACTTAGAG
Source organism: Poecile atricapillus (assembly GCF_030490865.1). NCBI lineage: Eukaryota > Metazoa > Chordata > Aves > Passeriformes > Paridae > Poecile > Poecile atricapillus. Next base: position 81,694,735 of record NC_081249.1, read on the forward strand.
AAGTTCCAAGCAGAGCAAGCTTCATATTGCTAGTGCTGATGAGAAGAAAGACATCCTGTCAAATCCACACTGCCAACACATCTCAAAGTCTCGGTTGTGAGAGGGAGATATTATTCCCAAACAATGCTCACTGAAAAGCAAGTAGATGTTTTAGAATCAGAGATAGGCTGAGGATTCTACTAAAAGTAACCACAGGAAGGTTCTGCCAAAATCTTGTTTGCAAAATGAAGCTTGAACTAAGGATTAAGAAGAAATCCATGCATGAACAGACCTCTGAAAACAGATTTACACATTACTTAATCAAGTGTCAAGACTGCTTTAAGCATAATGGATTAGGTAATAATGCAATCCAGATAATATTTCTGCTGAAGTAAAGTCTTCATGTAGTCTAAACGCCAGATAACTAGCTGCTACCACTTGGATATTTCTAACATATTGTAGGAAGAACATGAACACTGGAACAAAATAACTATTTTTTTTGTTTTAAGAACACAGACCTTACACCCACATGCAAAGCCTTGATCCTTCAGACCAAAGTGTAAGAAATGCAACACAGAAACAGTGGTACCAAATCAAGAGATTTGTCAAATCAAATTTAAAAATTTATTTCTGTAATGTCTCCAGCAAGTTTTAGACTAATGTAAATTTCTGCTTTCCCTTCTCTTTACTGTCCTACTCCCAAATGAAAAATAGAAAAGAACCAGAAACAATAACACACAAACCATTCCAAAGAAAATTGCTCACACTAATTGAAAGAGAAATATGTGTGAGAGTAACAGTTTCATGCACACCCACCAAAAAAAACAAAACAAACAAAAATCAAGAAGCTTATAAAAGCTTAAATTTTCTAACTGCTTTATAGACATCAACAAAACTAAAAATTGTGTAGGGCTGAAAGCAGACAAGAGCAGACTATAGAGTTCTTCTACTACCAGTGATGAGGTTACATGGAAAAAATACCAGATATTTCTGGATACCATTTTGCTGTCCCTATCAGTTCCACACATTTCAGAAAAGTGTTATTAAAGTGCAGAAAGATTATGAAATCTATGTCAGAATGCAGCAATTCATGGCTCCCACTGGGATACGCTTCACTCAAGTCAGCTGAGAGGATACTGTTATAAAAACTAAATTCTTACAATAAATGCACTGCTCAAGGCTTAGCAGTGGATGTCAGTAGCAGAAAGAATGGAAGAAGAGGGCATCAGAACATCCAGTAGGTACTTCCTGGGCAAAACACTAATCTCCATGAAGATGCTAACAGATGCATTGAAAAAAAAAAAAAAAGCCTGGTCAATATTAATAAAGAAACAGGTAAGAAGTTTTTCTATTAGCATTATAGTTAATATATTAGCATCTAATAGCATTAATTTTAGAATTCACACAACTTCATTTTGACTCTCCAACATAAAAAATATAATTAAAAAAATCAGTCCACCAGTTTCAGGATACCTCAGTTTGTAGAATATCATTACTCAAATGCTTTTTCTTTTTTAATTTAGTCTTTATACACAAATGTTAAACCCTGTAGATCAAAAAAAAACAGAATTTATTCATTGTGTCCTAACTACGGAAAAAATATATGCAATTCCAACACCATCCCTAAACCCCAGCTACATAGTCTACTGCAAGATTTAAGCTAGGCTATTGGTGTTCCAGCAGAAAAGGAATACGAAACCCAAACCCAAATATGATTTGAGGCACCAGCCAGGCCTGATTATTTTCATGATGTGTCATGTAACGCCTACCAGTATTCATCATCCAGCCACAATAACCTCAGCTTCACCCCAGTATTCCTCAGTCTTCACCTATATCCCTGAACTATGGATTCCACAAGAGGCACTGCACACAAAGGATGGTTTGACTTAATGAATGTACTAATTGGCTGACCAACATACAGTTGTACAACAGACAGGTTACACCGCAGGCTAAAAACACCACAGGCTTTCTGCCAATTCTGCTGTTTGTGTATATGACAGTTTTGTCTCCCTCCTCCATCCTCCCTTCTTAACCATGTCCTAAGTTTGTACAAAGTGTATGACTTCAAGGACTACTCACTACCCCTCCATCAAAATTTGGTGGAATTAGACAACACATACTACACTGACTGATGGAAAAAAGCACTACCATCTCTCATTCCTTCACAATATCCAGCTGAAATCAACCACATCATAACAGAGTTTTACTAAAGATAGAGAGGAAATGAAAAAAAAAGTAAGAAAAATTTTTAAAATCGCTATAGAAATATGCAGACTCTTAGCTAGATCTTTAGGAAAAGAGAGTTCAATACCATTTATAAGCACAACTATCTGACATGTTGAGGCATCTTTAAAATGCAAATTTAGAAATTACCAATACTACTGTGAACATGGCTTATAGAAACCATATGCTGCAAGTCATTAAAAACCCAAGGAAAAATTTATAAATTAAGTCGCAAGCTAAAAGCAAAGCAACCCCCAGTATTTAAAATAGTTAAGAAAATACTTCAGATTACTCAAAAGGCAGGCAGAGCTACTAAGAGATGCCAGATTTCTTCATAATTATATTCAATCATTTATATGTTCTTTTAGAACCATTTGCAATTTTTTACAAATTTTACAACAACATTACTCCTTTGTTTTATAAAAATTACTTTTTAGTGCTTTGGAGTAACTGAACCTCAAAATGCCCTCAGGTAACACCCGGGTTTTGAAAGACACTTGTTCAAATAAGCAATTTGTTTCTCATGTGGCCTCTGAAACACTCAGATTTGCTTTTCCTCAATTAGCTCATCCCTTCCTAAATTCACCGATTACAAAACCTGGCTTCCAGATCGTTTAATTTTGTAACTCAGCTCCTGCAATACTCTGAGGAAGAAGAACATGTGCCTCCTGCTCTCTGAGTTGTCCTGTCTCATGTGAGATGTTATATGAGGATCACCGTTAGTTGGCTGAGTTGTTTTGATTTGGATACTTTAAAATTTTCCATATCACCCAACCAATTAAAAAAAGAAACAAACATGTTCTTTGAATGACATCTCAATTACCTTCAAGCCTGGAACCACTTTCATTTCATGACAAATTATCTTCACTATTTGTTTTCCTTCTACTGAAATGAAGATTGTATTTCATTCCCCTTAAAATGTCTAACTCAACATAATTTTCAAGGATTGTCCTCCTACCCTGAAATTCTTGCACTCTGCTATAAAGCTGTACCAACTTAAGAGAACAGATTTATTCCTTGATAAAAATCCCTCCTAGTTCTCAGTACTTGTAGTGTCTTTATAAAGAACTTTGCTCAGTCAGTCAAGGCTGAGGCTTTCCCTGATTTCCAACATTACTGTAATGCAGGCTCCTGGTGACTCCTTTGTCTTTAAGCACAAATTTTTTAGTTCACCTGAATTAACTGCATGAATCTTTTTAAATTCTTAGCATCTCAGCAAAAGACTATTTTTGTTTCTTTTCAGTTTATGAAATAATTTTTATGTCGTGGCCTGAAAGCCACCTGAACAGAGTGGAATGATCACAGCCTGGAATGAAGAAGTCACAGATTCTTACTTTAGTAACACTTAGGCTAAATTTAGTCATTTTTAACCCAGCTTCCAGAAGAATCTAAAGGCAAGAAGACAGTGACCTACATGTCATTCATAACATAGCAGAGAGACACAGGACAGTGCACAGTACTAAGATGAATAGATATCCAAAAGCAGGCAATCACATATCGTCATCACTCTAGCAACTCTAGGTACTGGAGAAAGATTACCGACAGCCTAACCCAGACATTCAAGCTGGTATCCAGAAGCATATTCCACAGTAACACTATCATTGTCCCTAGTCTCCCCACCCTCCTTCTAAACACACAATCATTTGCAGCACAAACAAGGAAAAATCACATTTTAATATACCCAGCAATTCTAGAGTATTTTAGAATTCAATCTGGGCAGTACAGCCTTCTTGCACACCTCAGAAAGATGATCTATGACAACTCTATCTATGCTGGCAGATGAGAGAGGATCCACTTTAGTGTTAGATGGCTCCCACCTTTGCTCAGGACCAGTTCAAACAGCTCTCCCAAGGGAAGCTACATGCAAAGTGAGCCTCAAGCACCAGCAGCACGGCCAGTGTGCACCATCCATCCTTGGGAACAATATCTGGCCCAATCCTACAGAAATGTGCCTAGAGCCAGGAAAGTGATGTGAGACACACTTCACCTTGATCTTTGGCTGGTGATTCTGTCTTACCTATAACCATATTCAAAATAATTCATTAGCACAATAAGAGTTGTTCTTGCTACTGCTGCCTCCAAACAGTGATTTACCCAGGAAGTGACCTGCCAGCTGCCACACACTGCCTGCACTGCAGCTCTCTGGCCCATGCTGTACTCTTATGAATGTCTCCCCTCTGATAGTGTAGAGGAAGGAAAAAACTCCTTATATTTATACAATAGCTGATAGCATTTGTGTCTCTGACAATTGTGGTACACAATGCTATTCTACTCCTAGAGAGGTTGCAGAATAAAGAATGGAGATTAAGATACAGAATACAGATATTGATGGGTCAAACAGGGCTCAGGAAGACAACAGCACTGGAATCCTAAGTAGAAAACAAAACCCTTCTGACACAGAAAGAGAAATAAGCAATTAGCATTCAAGAACCTGAAGCTTATTCTAGGCACAGGAAGAAGCAGATATGCACAAGTATGAAGAAATACTAGAAGTGAAACCAAAATGAGAATCAAAATTAAGAAAATGAGCACAAAACAAGTATGAGAAGAAAATGAGAAAGAAAAAAAGATCAGTAAAATAGAGGCAAGTGCTGAGGATCATTAAAATCTGTACTAGAGCAACAGACTCTGGTTACATCTGTTCTAAAGAGTTGGCTGAACCATCCCTCAGTGCAGAGGATATCTGAAATAGACCCACTGGCACCCACACTGCGCTAGGACTGCTGCTCCTCTCCTCTACGTCAGCAGACCTGTGTGCGAAAAGTGTCTGGAGTCAGAGCCAGAAGTAAGGCAAGAGTTAGCTTGGGCCAGGTGCCCTTTAGCAGCAGGAAGGAAGGGCAGCAGATATAGGGAAGGAAGGGGTTGGTGCTAGAAAGGAAGGGGTTGGTGCTGCTGAAGGCAGGAGATGTAGGTGGGGAGAGGAAGACCTGTGTTTGTAAGGGAAAGGGGCAGGACAGAAGTCAGAATGGAAAGTGAGGGAGGAAGCCTGTCTTAAATTAGGTGAAGAAAGTAGACAGACTAAGAGAAAGGAAGGTGAATGGCATGACTGACTCTTGCCATCCCACAGGCAAAAGGTTAGAAGAATGAGTTCTAAAACTGCTACTACAAAGTAGCAAACAATTTTTACCTTACTTAGATTAGGTGAAAATGTTACCTGATCAGATTATCTCTGATGCACTACAAAGACTTCATAAAAATGACTAAGCACATTTATCTACTGTGCACTATCAGCAAACAAATGTCTAAAACTTACAAATCCCCAGGAAATAGAAGACTTTGCTCTAAAGCATGTGATGAATAGCACTTTACCCACGTGAAATCAACAGAATTGTGGGAAATGGAAGCTGAGGAAACTCAAAGCCAATATTCCAGCCTATTCCCAACTTCATGCAATTTCCCTGTTAAATCATTCTCTTCTCTTCACCTTTGAGAATTTCTAGAAGTTTGAGTTCTTCAGCTTTGAAAATACAAGATGATATTGTCCCATTTCATTTAGCTTGACTAATGTAAAAACAAAGTATAGATGGAAGAAAGTACAGCAAATTCTGAGGAAGGACTTTGTCATTGAAGTTTCCGGATATCAAGGCAAATAGTTTTCAAAAAGTATAATTACAAGGTTTATGAAAGACTGTATAGGGGTTCTTCTCAGGTATAGATGCTAAGGCACTTTCCTTTTTTTTTTTAGTGGGTCCCAGAAGACTTGCATATGGGGACATTTGGTTTGTGAAAACACAAGCTGCCTTAATTACAAAACAGGCATTCCTGTCAGCCACTTCATATGGGGAGGGGCAATTCAATTTACATGTGATGCCTATTTTCGCTAAAGCAATCCATTAGCACTGGAGTAAAAATAAAGACAGTACAAATATGATGTCTAAAGGCTATATTTTTCCAACTAAAAAATACTCAAGCACAATTACTAAAAAGAGAAGGAAAAAAAAAACAGCTAAACAAAGAGTACAGCACTACTTAAAAGCAAAGACTCCATGCAGTCATTTACTAACAACCAGTATTTCACTTACTAACACCACTCAGTTCCATAAGTCTCCCACTGATCCAAAAGAAACAAAGCATTTAAGAGATATGGGGTGAAGCTGTTATGAGTTTGGACTCTAGATTGTAACTGTCCCTAACTATGTTCTCTCAGAGAACAACCTCTGGCAATTTATTCTCATCGATTCATTCTCATTCATTTCTACACAAGCTTTTGTGAAAGGAAACTCTTTAATCTTCTTTCCTTAGTTATTAGCTTGTAGCAACAGGAGGAACAATCAGATGCCATTTTACAGACTTGACATAGAAAAATGAAGTGCATTTTTTGTTGCTGAGCTCTACAAAGGACCGGTACTACCAAAAACATTCTGAACACACAGTGCTATAACTGTAAACACAAAATAACTGAGGTCCATCCCCCTCTGTAAACCTGAACATTTCTGATGTCCAACTGTGGCATTTCATTTACAACTATGAGGTTTCCAAGCACAGCTGTAAGTCCAGCAAAGAATTAATTTTGTGATGACTTTCTTAATTCAAGACTCTTCTTTCCCTGTCAAGCTACCTAATGTGCAAAATTTCTGCTTCCTCCACTGCACCCTTTTCCTCTTTACCTTACACTGGTTCTGGTGCTCATCAAATCCTGCTTAATAATCCAATTGAATTCATTACTGTATCTGAAAATTACCCCAGCTAAAAGCAGGGTAAGTAACCTCTTGTGGGTTAGCTCATGGAGAGATGAGGTCCTGAGTCACACAAAGAAAAAGTACAGTTATGTGTCTGGGAGCAGAGACCGGCAAGTGCTTCCTCTCTCTTTAGACAGCAGCAAGATCTGAGAGCAGCTCAGCTTTAGATTACTCTGGCAGGTGAATACTATCAACAAAAACTTACGAGAAACTAAACTAAACTGCAAAGAATACAGTGTAAAAAGAGGCACAGCTTTTACTATACAGCAGGAAATTGGTTGAGAAAGTTCCCACCTCACTTTGGGTTTGTGACAAGATATAACTGTTTATGGGGTCACAATGCAAAACAGATCAGGAAAACATTTTGCATTTTTAGGTTTGTTATTCTTTTTAAAGAAATAAAAAGTGGAAGCTTTCCCCCTAACACATGACTGCACAACTGAGAGAACCATAACAGAGCAATGAGCAGGAAATCTCTTGACGAGGTTTGGCTGTTAGGGAATTTTGATTTAATTACAGAACTGCTTAAGCTGCTTTATCTTTAGCCAGACCTGAAAGATCATCACTACACCTCTCATGGCTCACTTCAGAACCATGCTCTGCTGGTACAAGTATTTATGCTCGTACAGAGCAAACTAGATCAGAAAACAGATTCAAAGAAAATAGTATGAGGTAAAGGTAGAGGAGAAGAGAGAATGTTCTCTGTATTAGTTTAATGATACAACTCACTGTATGCTCCCAGCAACAGCTGCCACTCCTGTCTGTGGCAGTTCAGAGTGAAAATGTTCAGTCAGACACAACAGCTCCTTAGGTTCACCAGTTACTGTTTTATCATATAAAGGATGTCATCACAAGTTTCACTCAAGAAACCCTTCAATGGGAGCTTAACTGAATATGTCAGGACGCTGCTGTCCCACTCCTTTCCTTCTCTTTATTACATAGCTCAATAATTCTGTTGCACCACCACTGGTGCAGATTCAATGACTTCTGCTTCTTTCTGTCAAATGAGCTTGGGGGCAGTTCTGTGGCCAGCCCACTCCTCCATCCCCCGGATACCACCATGGGAGAAGCATAGAGGAGGGGACAGAAGTGCTCACCTGCAGCGATTCCAACCTAGATTGGCTTTCAGGATATGTTTACACAGATGATGCAAACACATCCCAGCTCTTTTATCTGCCTAATTTGCTGGAAATGTGCCAGCTGCAACAGAGGTGATATAACCAAGCCTAATTGCACGCTCAAGCTAAGATACCTCACCTGTAGGATACTCTATAAATACTCAGACTGCTTTAACCTTGATGCATTTTTTTGGTCTTGCTTCATTATGCAATGGAATCTCCTTGATCTTAAAGCACTGATTACGAAGGCATCACCAACACACGTGCATTACACTTGCTACTACCAAAGACACAATGCTAGCCTCCCAGGCAAACACTAAGGATTTTTATTTGGGTATCATAGGTATTGGAAGATGACAAAAATACAATGTTCAGGCTGTGCCCATGCCCTTCTACCCACTAGCACCAACCTTCTCACAGTATGTTATGCCTCCACAAACACCCCCCCCCCCATGTCTTTCCTCTGCCCTACTTGGCCCAGATTCAACATAATATTCTCCCTGTCATGCCTTCCCCCCACCCCCCGCAAACACCAGGCTCTCCCCACCACTCAACCCTGCAGCCTCTTCACACCAAAACATACTATTTGCGATTCTTCCCCTTCACTCCAGGGTTAGGCTGCACCTTGACTTTTCTCCTGCCCTTTGCCTCTGACCATGACCCTCTCCTCCCACCCCAGACGAGCCTCCCTTCCTTAACATACCTTATGTCCTTCCCCGCCACCCCAAGCCAGACTCCCCTCACCAAGGCACCGCTTGTGCCCTCCCCAAAAACACCCCTATGCCCTTCCCCCTCTGCTCAGGCCAGGCTCCCACCACGTCCTTTGTAGCCCCCTTCCACCCCAGGCCAGGCTCCCCCCTGCACCCTGGTATCCACCCAAAACCAAGGCCAGGCTCCCCCCTCTCTGATACCCCTCGTGCCCTTGTCCTCTCAGACCAGGCCCCCCCTTAGGCCGGGCTGCCGAACATACACACACACGTACACATACGCACCAGGTAGAGGGTGCCGTAGATGCGGAGGGACTCTGCCAGGGCGCTCTGGGTGACGTGCAACACAGCCCAGGAGCACTGCGGGTGCCAGGTGTGCCCGATCTCGTAGCAGCTGTGGGGGATGGACTTGCTCAGTGCCGCCATCTTTGCAGCGCGCGCGCGGAGGGGAGGGGACGGGAGGGGGCGCGGGGCGCGCGCGGCCTCCGCGTCACCGCCGGTGCCGGGGAAAGAGGTCGCGCGGGGCGCTGCGCGCGCCGGGGTTACTCGCGGGCACAGCCGCTCTTCCCACGCCCCCCGCCCCGCGCGCGCGCCGCTCGCGTGAGGCCCGCAGCCAATCCGCGGCCGCCGGGGAGCGGCCGGGGCCGGGGGTGGCGCGAGCCGCGGGGCGGGGGGGGCCGGGCCGCGACTCTGAGGGCGTGTGTCCTTCGTCTGTGTCCCGTGTGTGTGTGTGTCCCGTGTGTACCCTTTGTGTGTCCTTCGTCTGTGTCCCGTGTGTGTGTGTGCGTGTGTGTGTATGTGTGTGTGTGTGTATCTGTGTCTGTGTGTGTGTGTGTGTGTCCTTCGTCTGTGTCCCGTGTGTGTGTCCCGTGTGTACCCTTTGTGTGTCCTGTGTGTGTCCCGTGCCCTGTCACAGCCGTCGCGGCACCGGCACTGACGTGCTTGTACGAAGCTGTGCTTCTGTACTTGGAGAGGTCAAAATCGCAGCCGTACGGATTTTGGGATGTCTGTGGCGAGAGCCCCTCACACGACTCGGCTGATTCTCATCGTGGTGTTGAGCGGTTTGAGTAGGGAAGGAGTCTGCGCTGAGCTCAGAATTAAAGGTCATCTCGCAGTTTGCTCGCCCTGTGGCGGCAGCGACATCTCCTTCACCTCACTCCACCCGTGTAGCACTGTTCCTTCTGGTTTTCGTGTCATCCCGCTTCTCCTGAGCCCCTGCAGAATGTCAAACGCTCAGTTTCCTGTCTTAATTGGTGCGGCCTCCTCACACACTTAAGGTCTGACTCCTGCAGTTAGAGTGTTTGCAGGCTGACTGCAGAGTTTTGTAAACTTGCTGGGAAGTAGATTGGCCTGTGCGTGAGTCCACGTGCAGAACTGTGTATTAAGTGCAAAGTCTTCTTAAAAAGAAACTCTTTAATTATGAACACATACCAGAAAAGTACCAGAAAAGTGGAAAAATGCACATATGCACACACACGCACAATGTCCCACGTGTCCCCTATATCAGGGATGAGCGTAAGGAGTAGCTCCCCGTGCCACAGCAGCAGATGGGATGGCCAGCCACAGAGATTATCAGTTAAGGTTTAAAGGGACCACTGGAGGTCATCTCATCCAAGGTCCCTTCTTAAGCAGTATCTCCTAAAGCACATTGCTCAGGATTGTGTCCTGGCAGCTTTGGGATATGTCCAAAGTGAGGGAGACTCCACAACCTCTCTGGGCAGCCTTTTCAGTGCTTCACTGTGTATCACCCACACAGTAAAGAAGTTCTTCCTCATGCTCAGGTGGAGCTTACTGTGCATCAGTTTCCACCCATTGCCTCGTGTCTTCTTGCTTGGCACCACCAAGAAGAGCCTGGCTCCATCCTCTTGACACCCTTCCTTCAGATACTGATAGACTGATAGAGTGAGGTCCACTCTCAGTTTTCTCCAGGCTAAATAGTCCCAGGTCCCTCAGCCCTTCCTCATATGAAAGATGCTTCAGTCCCCTAATCACCTTTGGACATGATAGAGTTTTTACAAAATCATGAAGGCAATGACTGATGACACAGTTACAGCTCAATTGCAAAACTGGCATCTGGATCCAGTTTGAAATTTTGCTAATTTAGAGACTAAAGGGATCGTGTGTATGAGGACCTGAGGACTGTGTCTCTGTTAAATAACAGTTCACAAAGAGTCTGTCTTGATGAAGCAAGTACACTCTGTATCTCCTGTGCAGAGGTCAACTCAAGAAGAGATTGTTTCAAGACCTGGGTGGGACATACATCCTGAAGTCCATTGGAAGATCAGCAAACTAACCTTCTGTCAAGTGCAGACTTAGAACAGATCCACAGCAAGAAAAATCCATCCTCTTACAGCCTGGCTCCAAATAGTCCGGCTGAAGAGTTCACCTCATTTACCAGGCTTGAGACCAGCCAGTACCACACTGAAAAAGAACGAGCAAATTTGTCACTGATTTCGCAAACTCTTTTACTGCTCTTCCAAAGGAGCTTGCTGTTCATGCAAGAGCATGCTTGCATTTCAATTTTAGCAACCCATAGATGGGTAGGTTGGATGGTTCACAGACCTCGGGGCTGCTGGGAGATTATTTGCAGACTCACAACAAATCTGCAGTAGGAGATCTTTGGCCTAAATAGTTCAATTATGCTATTTCAGTCAAGCGTATCTAACCAACCAACCGTCTTTAGGTAGAACTCTGTCTGACAGTTTGTATTTAATATCTAGTAGAAAGCCCTAGAGATAATTTTAAATTCAACTTTAGTGCTGGGGTACAGCTCCCCTGCAGCTGCAGCTCTGTGGCTGCCTCAGGGAGTGAATATTGCTGTGTCCCTCGCAGGGAAGCAGCCTTGGCAATGTAACCTGATGCAATGTTGTCTGGACTTTGGCTTGGACCTAGTGCCTTGCTTGCTGTTTTTGTAGTACTCTGTAAAACACTGCTTGTGGGCAGAAAAGGCAATTATTGCCTAAGTTATGGATTCTGTCTCTCTTTGCTTGAATGTTTTGGCTTTGATAATACTCTGGGCTTAAAGCTTGCTTGCTGCCCTGTATTTGTAGGCAGAGAGCTATGGCACATACAATCATAGTAATTGCACAACCTAATGATTTCTCATCTGACACAAATTTTTGCAAACAGTCCTAATTTTGGGACCACTTGCCCAGCTCAAGTTAAGCAAAACTGGCAGAGAAGGATCCAAAAAGTTACTTGGTTCATTTGTGCAGCACCCCTGGTCTGGCTGCCTGCTCAGAACTGAAGGCTTTTGCATGTCTCCTGTCAGGTCAGCCGAGGAAGACTCTGATGATGCACTGATAAAGGAAGCAGCAGAGTCCTGACCTCGCTCCAGGCCCTTTGCCATGGGGTTGCAATACTCTGAGAAGAAGCCCTGGGAGTGAAACCACATGGGAATACCACTGATGGTCCAATTGGCATTGGATGCTACCCCAGGCTATTCGGTCCTGGGAAACCTACCCTTGATTGGAATAGGGACAAAAAAAGTCTCAGAAATGGATGGAATCTCATTAATTAAAATAAAACACTGAAGACCTTTACTTTTGTCCCATAAGTACCCAGGGTTTTCAGGAATGCTCCATGTTGCCTGAACAAGGCTCTGTACTGGGAATAGCAGGGTGTGCCTATAACGTTGCATAAACAAGCACTAGTGGTGAATCTTGTGGCATAAAGCCAAGTGATGTGGCACACACTGTTCAGAGCTTGCCTTGTAATATCCAGGTGCCTTGGAGAGAGCTACCCAGGGCAGTACCGAAACCAAAGCCAGGGAGAGAGCTAATTGCTAAGCAACATGAATGGTGTGGGAGCTGAGACTGCTCAGCTTAGTCCCTGGTCCTTATTGATGTAGCAGAGTCAAATATACCAATGTGTCTGAATAAAAACTTAGGCTGACAAATATATGAGCCTCATTAGACTAGGACAGCAATGAGGTCCCGGGCTCCACACCTTGTGTCACAGAAGAGAGCGATGTGGCAGCATCTCACTGCATTGAGACTCTGTTCCTGTTGCTCATGTACCCATTTGCAGCTGGGTTAACAAACTGCAGCTTTCAGTACCAGTCCCTGGCCAGACTCACTCTTTAGCGAGGTACCTTAACTGATGGACAGCACTGCAATCCTTTAGTTTACCCGTGCAGATGATAACTGATTATATTAGGGAGGCAGATGTCTTGAGTAGCAATTACTGAATGAGGGAAAGTAGTCTCTTCCTTTCCAGGTTTCAGTGGGTCTCACAGTTCGGAACATTCCCTGCTGCTGTCTTCAGCATCTGCTAAGTCTGATATCTACAAATAAATTACATATCGCATCCCATGAGAGTAACTGGAGGTGTGAAGATTTTTCTCTTGCCTTCACACTGAGCAGTTAGCAGTGTTAAAAAGTTGCCTAGCTGGGAATCCAAGGCATTGGATCCAAGGCTGGGAATTCCAAGAGCATTTAACTAATTAGAACAAAATGAAGCAGAAAAAAATAAACTGAGGAAAAAAGCCAACCAGGCAACTTGACATTTCAGGAGGCTTTGCCTTCCAAATGCATTGAGATCTGGGAAATCTTCTTTCTAAATATTTTTAAATATCAGAACAATCTGGAAACATTTTAACTTGGAAGAAATGTTATGCTTTGCCCTCTCTATTCCTTCCTGTTGCTTCCCAGCTTGTGTGCTTTTTTTTTTTTTTTTTTTTTTTTTTTGCTGTTTGTTTTCTCCCTTGGGACAAGGGATCCAACTTTTCCCTGCTACTCATGCCATTCTCAGTGCCTGCATTTCAGTTCTGAAAGTCTCTTGTCTGATAAGAAGTCCTCTTTCCACCAGTAGGGTCTTTTCTTCGCTCACTTATTTTCCTGCTTTTTCCATTCTTCCACTGTCATTGTTGTTATCTCTCAGTTTCTTCTCCCGCCATCTGTGCAGTTGCCTCATGCCTCCATCATAAAATTGATGAAATCCAGACTGAAAAATATTCTGCTGCTAAAAAATCTAGGGATTAAATTCATTCTCCTCAGGTCAGTGGTGACAATGTGTACAATGTCTATTTCCTTCAGTAAACTGCATAGGAACTTGGAGATATTGCTCCAATCTCCATTTCTTCTCAAAATCCAGGACAAATGGTGGGTACAAGATATTATTAGTTTCTTTAGAAATAAACCACAATCTTGTAACGTACTCACTTAGACATGAAATGGCTGTATTGAACGGAAGTGAATGGCCATTAATTGAGTGGATTTACTTTCCTCCAAGAAAAAAAGGGCCCTTTAAGAACTACTTTTCACCCTTGTGCCTGAAACTGCTTATGCTTTTAACTTAACCCATTCTGCATTATTTGAAGAGAGATTCTCTTCTGGCTTAGAACCATGAATGCTACTTGTTCATTATTTAGCAGGGGATAAGCTCAAAATACCCTTATGTTTGCTGATATTTCAAGGTAAAGGAATTATCTGGAACTTTTCCCATTTTCCAGTATGTAGTAATGTCCAAACTAAATATGGGATGGACTGTGGGATAATACCTTATGAACACTTTAATACACACAATAATATTCCCATGTTTATACAAATACAGATTTTTTTCCAGACATAAATGTTTCAGTCTTTCTTACAGAGGTATCAAGGATTATACTAAGAAAACAAAATCATAACATTCATCACACTGACTCTGTGAGCCAAACTAAGAGATGACATACTGAGCCATATTCATGCTACTGGCATCAGTTGAATTGTACTCCAACTGTATTTAGCCTATGGTGTTTCTGTTCCTGGAGACAGTGATTTTTTCTTTCTAAATCAGGTGACAGAATTGGTCATTAAAGGCTAAATTAAGCCACTGCTTTCATTACAGGAGGAATGAGAGGCAGTGCAAGTGGACGCACCATACCAAGAGCAGCCTGAAACAGCAACTGTGACCCTGCTGCTTCTTTGCTGTTCTCCTGCTTTCCAGGAAAGTGCTTTCTGTAGTTCTGGAAAGAATGTAAAAATCAGTCTTGCATCATCTGAGTATCTTGGTGTACTCCTGTGCTTGAAATTCCCCTCTCCAGTCCCCTACCTTTGTTTGACTGAAACTGCTACAACACAGCTTTACGCCACCCAAACAGACCTAAATCTTTTCTGGTGCAGTCAAAAGGTATGGCTGCTTGTGCTCTACAGGCACAGTGCTACGTCTGGAGCTCATGTCCTTCTTCTGCAATCCTCTTGTCTTGATGTTTATCAAATTGAGCATTCAGGAAAGACCTGTCCCACATAGCTTCAACATCTTTCATTTCTGCCTACTAGGTGGGGGCAGCAGCCTTCAAACATGCAGGTGATAACCACCTTTCCAGGACCATGGGGGGAAAGGGTGGGAGCAGCTGGGATTCCATGCTGCTGCACACAGGGGCAGCATCAGGTGCATCTCCACTCCTAAAGAGGTTCAAGAACTAAAGTAGAGATCTGCATCTCTATTGTCTATGACACCTGATAACCTAATTCACTCTCTGGCACTTTTTTGGGGTCTTTTTGAATGATATCTGAGATCAATGTGTTATAGAGAGGTCTGGCCCTAAGTAGGATAGATAGTCATTGTCATTTGCCTGTAGCAGCAGTAGTGAGGGGTGAGCTGTTCTTCAGCAGTGTCAGTGCCAAGGATCTTTCAGAAAATAGGAGAGAAAAAGGAGACAGAAGTGAATGATGACATCCTCAAAAAAAACTTTTGTTTGCCACTCCCAACCTTTTTGAACTCAATGAGACTTTATTTATTCATCATTTTCAGTCATGACCTTAAGAAAATACTCAGAAGGTGCCTTTTTTTTTTCTTTTGGAGTTTCTAGTGTGCTTAAAGTTTCTGTAATAAAACTGTTTGTCCATTGCATTGAGTTGCTGAGACCACAGACAGAAATGTAATTATTCTAAAGCAATTGAGCACCCAACAGCTCCTTTGAAAATTAATCATAGCTTCTAGGAACTCAGCATTTTTGAAAAGTCTTTCAATTTAAGCCTGATTTTCTTTTTTCTAAAAGAATAATGAACAGTAAATTTCAGCTGTGTAGTTGTCAAATGCTCATGTTGAAATAGCCTCAGGACTCTGATCATTCGTGCTGCCAGCACTTGGATGTCACAGCAGTAGAATTCAACAGCCTAAGTCACAGCTGCTGAATTACTTCATTTTTCAGGTTTATATTTTCAACTAGGTGGTGATTTTATATTATCCTGGGTTTATAATCTACATTGTCCTTTAGCAGGACTGTGGATAGCAGTGAGCTGAGCAGAAAGCTGTGAGCAGAGTGAGTGGCTCCGACATGGCTCTTTGAGGCAAGCTGCTCCCTTTGCCTTTATTTTCCAACTTTGCTACCAGTTGTCTTGAAAGTGCTTTAAAATGCAAATTAAAGAAACAACATACCCATGATTACTATTACATTTTGAAATACTGTGTTTAGGTGGGCCGATATAGCTTTAGACATCCACATTTTTGGACCTCCTGTCAAAAACTGAGGCAGTGTAAAAAGCAATTGTGGATTTGATGGGACTGCAACATCAGACTCTTGTTTGGTTAGTTCCTCTCTGCTGGACCAAGGTTTGTCAGTGTATATGAACAAAAATCAAGGAAATAAGTTGAAGCAAACTTTGTTAAAACTCTCAGAAGTTTTTAAACATAGAAGCATTCAGAGAACAAAACCTTTTCAGCACCCTCTAGCTCATTCCTAGAAGCCATTTCTAACTTTTCTGCTCAATCAGTTGAGAAAGTCACTAATAGCAACACTGCAGTGTCCCTAAAAAAAAAAAAGCACCAAAGAGCCTTGAGAAAACTCTGAATAATGCAGAAAGAAAGAACAAATGTTTTATATATGTGGTATTGTTTAAACTCTCAAGCGGCATAAATACAATAAACAATAGCAAAGAATAGGATATTTCTGTTTGTTTCCCCACACTTGAGATGGCCTAACCTACCTCAAGCATGGTTCCACTTTGGGACTTGTGAGTTATTTGATCAGTCCAAACTTGTGAAAATAAACACTATTATTCTACTGTTTTACATTCTTTTGTTCTCTGTAAATAGACTGAGAACTAGCAAAGTAAATTGTAATAAAATACAAATAAAACTAAAAACTGCCGATAAAACAGAAACAACACAACGAGGAAAAAATGTAATAAACACAGAAATAATGAAGTTAAATGCTCATCACTGAGAACAGCTCTGTGTGCTCCAGATGATTTTGTCACTGTTTTATGGTTGAGTTCTGATCTCATTTACGGACATCGCCTGCAGATGCAGACATCTGATCTCTTCATGCTAACGCTGGCATGGCCAAGAGAAAGATCTAACATCTTGGGGTCAGTATTTTCAGAGATAACTGTGGAGTTAGACGCTCAGGTTTTATTTGATTTCAGTACAAGTTGAACACCTTTTTATTTCTCTGAAAATATCCCCTTGTAAAGTAGTAGGACCCAGCTAGAAGAGATGAACTTGATTGTAAATTCTTTATTAAGAAGAGGTTTGCTCTCTGGGCCGTAGGCCCAAAACTCCATCCATGCTTCTGTGTGGCAGTGACATCTTGAAGGCATGTCTTGCAGATCATTTAATGTTCAGATTTGTGCACATCATGTGTTAAGAATTACTATTGTTCGTAACATCAATGGTAGTGCTTTCATCACTCCCTGGGAGAAGTCATTTTGCAGTCTGACATATGTCACTGCTGTAAGGCTTCTTTTGATATTTTTAGAGTGGTTTTTACCACTGGAAGACTCTGAAGATAGAGAGCAGAAAGCTCACTGCATTGGCTAGTGCTCAGTATGCATGTGCATACGCCTGTGAATAGAGATGAGGTGACTGCTCAGACATGGTATCATTTTACACTCCCCACCCACACCAGAAAACCACCTTCCTTCTTTATCCCATTTACAGAAAATAGAAAAATTTACTTGTTTCTTTTTTTTTTTTTTTTTTGACAAGAAATGTAATGTTAATGCTTTATACAGCTCTCTTCAGTCAAAAGCCCAGGAGGGAATCAATACAGACCTGGCTGGAAGAGTATGCTGCCCCTAAAACAAAGGCAGTAAGGGTGGTTAATGACCTGATGTCCACAAATGTCAAATTCTGTCCCAATGCCAAAAAAAGTATTAACCCAAATGATACAGTTCAAGTAAGTTCCCTCATAGAAGAACTTAAGCAAACTTCACATGGGAAATCATAATGTATGCAAGAAATTATACCTCCTCCTGGCACTCCTACACACACTGAACTGCTTCCATCTCTGCTTAGAGAGAAGACTGTAAAAATAGCACAGAAAAGCATATTTTCAGATGATGAAGTGAAATTTTAAGCTAACTAAATAGCCCAGTTTAAAAGTATGCAGCTTTTACCAATGTATGAAGGAGTTATAATTACTGATGATCCAAAAAAAGAGATATACAAGTTTACAGGCTTACCAGAAGCTCATTGTCACAAAAAAAATGTCATTTAACATTCTGCATCTGAGTTTGGTTCAGTTGAACATAGTAAATCCATCTCTTAGCAATACAACTTTCCAGAAGGGTTTTTGAAATCCTCTTTTCCCTTGTGTCTACTTAGTAAATGTTCTCTGGAAATGCTGGCTATTTACTTACAGAAATCATGTTCTTGGGACCCAGTTCATCCTTTCATAATTCAGAGGCTGGAGGGGCATGGTACTACGTTTTATGTGCGAGTCTTACAATAAAGATGTTAAAAGGATCCTCTAGTCAGGCTGAAGAATACTTATCCTACAGACAGGCACTGTTGCCCAAGGGCTTTTGCATAAATTCTTTCTTATTCCTCACTCCTCTATTTAACTTGAGCCTATGTTAGTTCCTCTTACCTTTACTCAGCTGCCTGAAGGAGCTGAGGAATTAGATACACATTCTGAGTTCCTCTGATAGTCAAGGGAGAGTGAAGCATCTCCAGTGCAGTCACCTTAGACCTGAACTGGGCTCTCAATTACCTTCTCTGTCTGCCTTCCCACATGATATTCAATGTAGATAAACCTAGCATCCTCATAACTTATCAAAAATTACATTCCTACACCAGGTGGGCAGGAAGGAGAGGCAGGCTTTGGGGCAGGACAGAGAGGGTCACTGGCCCTGGCAGTGGTTCCCTTCTACTGCAGTCATCCTGGCATGGTAGCAAAGAGAGCCTTTGAGAGCCTTTCCTGCAGGATTAAAACATTTTACCTCAGCCTCAGGAGCCAGCTGCACTGGAAGAGTGCCTTTTGTCTAAATTTGGCCCCTGATTCTTCACTGCTTTGACCCGTGTGATGAGAGCAAAGGGGTTCATTTGTGTGTTGATCTTCTTTTCAACTAATTTCTTCATATATCTGAAGTGATTATGACAAAAACTGAATAATAACCTTGCCTCTCAATACAGCACCATGCCCAGTTGTGGCCTAAAATTTTCATATTTGTGAAATAATTTGCTGTAGTTTTACTTGGGGAATATTTAGGTTAGATGTCAGCTTTCTCATGTTTTTTATGCACATTTTTAGGAGTTTTCTTTTTATATTTTTCATCATTCCCCAAGGATGTGTGTACAGTGTCAACAGTACTGAATGACGTGAACTTTCACTGTAAGGAACTGAAATATGGAAATCTAGTTTTCATGGTAACTT
The DNA here is from genome assembly GCF_030490865.1 of Poecile atricapillus. NCBI lineage: Eukaryota > Metazoa > Chordata > Aves > Passeriformes > Paridae > Poecile > Poecile atricapillus. The sequence continues at coordinate 81,714,023 of NC_081249.1, forward strand.
GGCCGATGGAAGTCTCTCTCAGGAATAAAAATGCCTGAGAAAAACAGAATTCACATAAACTCTCATTATTTTCTAAGTTCATGTATGAGTCTGTGGGGAAATAGATGAATTGTCAGCCTCCAAATATAAATTACACTGCCCAAGAATGAAAGATCAGTATACACTCCAATTCCAGATCCAGTAATAATAAAAGTAAAATTCAGCATTAGTTCCATTGATAACAAAACCTCAGTACAGTGCAAAAATACCACCATGATCAGCACAGCATAAAAGAATAAGGGTGTGGTTCCCTCACAGCTGAAGCCAAACTAAGCTGATCTGTTTCCTTTAGTGGTCACACCACCCCTCCTTGTCATCACAGCACTATTTATTTTATTTTGTTAGTTTTCTAACAATTAGTACCTGGACCCAGCCTGCCCTGCCAGGGAGTCAGAGGAAGAGAATATATGTACAAAGTGTAAGGTGGGTTGCACTCCACATAATCACCTGTACGCATGCAAAGAACATAAGACAAAAGTAGATTGGCAGCAAAGCCTTCTGCACAAGACAGAATGGCATTATTAATGCTCAGACTAATTTGAAAGTCGTTTGATTTGTGTAACAGTAATCCATATGATTAATTTGCCAGCTTGGATAGAAATTAGGAAACCTGTTTGCCAAAGACTTGCCAAACCAGTCCTTCTCACTGGTGTGACATTGATGTGTTTGTCTCCCTGTGAATGTAGCACTGCTTTAAGTGTATAGCAATAGGTAAAGAAAAAGAAAAGCTATGAATATCATACACAAATAGTTAATGGAAGAGCAGGTCTGTCTGTGTGAGAAAGGGGAATAAACTGTCCTGGAAGAGAAAGTAGAATAAAGCGGCTGTCCTTTGCAATTACATGCATGCTGGGTGTATAAATAGATTAACAAAAACTCATCTCCTTAAATGAAATAATTATACAGCTCTCAAGCTGAATGTATTCTGTAATCATTTAAAGAGAAAACAACCACAAATAGATTAAATTTTTTTTTGAAATTTAGAAAAAAATAGAAGAATTGCAGTGCAGACAGGAATGTGGAAATCATTAGCACTCAGTAACTGTGTTTTAAATGGCCCACAAAGTAAAGAGTAGCGCCACTGTAAACTGGCCAGTCCAGCTAGGACTGGAAGACTCAAGTATGGCTGCTTATTTTAAAGTTTTCTGTGATTCCAAAAGGACCTGGAGGCAGTGGGGTGTATAACTTAAAGCCACGTTAGTGGTGTGTGATGCAGCTGCAGAGAGCACCGCCAGCAGCCCATATCCTCACCGGGACAGCTTTCTCTCCTGTGTCCAGTTCTCCCTTTGTGTATTCACAGGCACCACAAAAGCAACGTGCATGCAGCAAACTTCACCTCTTGGCAGATGCCGAGTTTCTTTCCCAGGAGAATGACCCCACTGCCTGCCTAACACAATACAAAGAAGGTTTTTTTTCCAGCCGTGCCCTGCAAGTCAATACTTGCTGTTATGTAACTAAACACAGCATATCAGCTCACATAGCCTTTTTAATGGGGAAAAATAGTATGTTTTAAGATTTGTGGCCAGATTCATCACACGCCTGACAGCTCTCTGCTGCTCCAATGACACAGAACAGCTTTCAGCCTGCAATAACAGATTGATTAAACCAGCTTTTCATGGTATCACTGGAGCAGTGCAAACCAGTTGAAGCATAACAGTAAACCTACCTTCTCAGCTTTGATTTTGAGGGATTCATGCCTTAGCCTGATATAATTTCCAAAGATAAAAAATATAATGGATTAATTCATGTCCATGCTTAAAAGCTTGATATTTATTTATTTGGTAATAATTAATTTAAATGTTTGAAATCTTTGTGTTTACTTCTTGGTTAATACATTTGAGGAGAAAGCACTATAGGATGGTTTCTAAAAATCTGTCCCCTTGTGTCCATAGCATGTTTGTGTGATATTGGTGACAGCTGGATGTGAAGACCAGGACTGAGTGCAACCTGGGTGAGTAAGGAGCAGTAAGTTATCTCAAAGTCTCAAGTAAAGCAGAAACAGTCCTTCTTAAGTCAGGTCCAGTGAAATCTGCTTCACAGAATGTGCAAAATGACACCAAAAGCCAAGTACAATCTTGCTTATGGACTGCAAACATGCAGGAAATAACCTCTGATGCTGTCATAGAATTAAGGCAAAACAGGATGCAGAAAGGTTTAATGGGAAAGATGACTCTGCAAAAAGGAAACTAAGCCTTATTTATAAAGCAAGACTCATGACCTCTCAGGGAGGGAGAACTCAGCCTGTCATTTTCTACCACGGCTAAATCACAGCCTCATGAGCAATCAGTCTATTATTTCCAAAGTTTTCAGGCTAATTTGCTATTGCGAAATTAAATTTCTTCAAAGGATAAAAAAAGTGCATTCCTTCTTCAGGATTGCACCCTGCACATGCCAAATCTGAAGCTAAAAATCCAAGCTGTTTTGGACTTATCTGAGCACTTAAAAGAAAAGGGACGTCCAAAGAATTTTCTGAAAATAAAACTGTTCATCAATTTCCAGAAAAAAATACTCATTTGGACTAAGGTCAATGTGGGAAATTTCAATCCAAAATGTGAATTTCTGAGCTTTATAGAAGTAATGGTGATCAGCAGTTTAAACTGAAAGTCATTATGAGAGGAAAAAAAACTAATTCCAAAGTTCATGCTAAGTTTTGCTTCCATCATGGCAAAAAGTATACTAATTTTCCTAAAGGGAAGAGATGTTCTTGAAACTGGTCATGCTGTGTCTCTGCATCAGAGCTTTCCTGAGAAGTTTGTCAAAATTAGGCAAGGGAAGAGGGCAGGGTATTTTGGATAGGATTTGTATTTTAGCACAAAATTTTATAAATGTGGATACACTATGAAAAACTCATTATGCAAATGTTTTTGTCTCACTAGAACTTTAGAGTGACTTTGCCTCACAGCTCCTTGCCCGTTCTGCTCATCTGGTTGGAGAGTCATACTAGTCTGAATGATATGAGGAAAGAGGCTTTCGGAAGACTATTTAATATTTTTTAAAAAATTGAAGTTAATTTTGAAGTTAAAAGAGAAATAAGTGTGTGAAAAAAAACAAATTAGCACATAGATGAAGTGACCTAAGTGGCCTTTATAAGGGCACCTTTCATTTTATGACATTTATGGACAGCTTTGGTCCCTGTTCCCCATGGAACACTGTGTGTGATACCTCTGTGCCACCTGGATTTCTAACCCCACCCATCATCTCAGAAATCCTCTTGTATTGTTGAATGTTTTGATGCTATCTAAATGCAAAGGATTTCTCAAAATTATGCATATTAAGTAGCACTGAAATTTACTGTTTACAAAGCTATAAAACCAAATTCTGAGGTCTCTATGCAAACCAAATATTGACTTTTAAGGGTCATGAAGCAACTATTGACCCAAACTGGCATGCAAGGGATGCAAGATATGGGATCTGTGTCACAGCTTAGCTGCACTGAAGTACCTTAAAGAAATTACACTCATAACTGCATGAAAACAGAGATTCACCGCCTGTGAGGAGACTTGTGCTCTAGATATTGTCTGGGTCTCCCTTTGCACGGAGAGCTGGCTCACCTGGAGGCACCAAGGTTAGAAACTTAAACAGAGTATCCTGAGAGTATCAGGAGCCAAATCCCATTGGCTCAGGCCCAGAAGGATTCTTTAGTGTGTTATGTCAGGTAATTTGTACATAATACACACTTTATTTTAAGGTCTGGGACAAGTCCTGCCCCACTGAGATCAGTGTTGAGTGATTGAACATCATTGAATACGAGTGCCAATATGTGCACCACCTTGTGCACTGTGTTACCTGTATTAAATCTGCTCTCCACAATTACCTGAAGCCAGGTGGTGGGCAGTCTCTTCTCCCAGTGAACAACAGAACAAGAGGAAATGGCCTCCAGTTGCACCAGGGGAGGTTTAGATTAGATATCAGGAACAATTGCTTTACTAAAGAGGTGATCAAGCACTGGAACAGGATGCTCAAGGAAGTGATGGACTCACCATTCTTGGAATTGTTCAAAAAACAGGTAAATGTGGTGCTTAAGGATGTGGTTTAGTGGTGGTTTTAGCTTGGCAGTGCTGGGTTAGTGCTTGCACTTAATGATCTTCTCCAACTTTAATGTTTCTGTGATTCTATGAATAGTTTATATATAAAACCCCAGATATTTGTGTATGTAAATATATTTGCGTATCTATTTATAGACGTGCGTAAATACATATGCAACTCACCGCACTGGGTTTTTTTCTGAGACTGCGTAGATCCATGTTCAGTGGAAGTGTCAAGACAATAAATATCAAAGAGTAGGAAGGAGACATTGATTTGAATGAATATAAATCCAAAAGAATGTGATAAAATATACAAAACAAAACAAAAAAATATTAATGGACAGATGTTCAAAGACAATATTGTTTTATGTAAATTGAGACTAAAAGAAAGTCATTAATGCTAGAAGTCTGTTTCTTGATGGAAGCTGTGGAATTGTCAGTAAACAAAACAAGCAACAGCTAGGTCCAAAAGTAATTTTTGTTGTAGATTGAAAAATGCATACGAGATGAGTTGTATCCTAGGGATAACTAATAGTAATTAAGTCATCCTTAAAATTTCAGTGTCCCAAAACTATTTTAGAATCTACACATTTTAAAACCCTTTTGTTTATTTGACTTGTATAGAAGATCTTTAAAAGAAAGAAACTTCTAACTGTCTGGAAAGTAATGTCAATATTCTCTGTCACTAATTCCCAGGAGACTGGCTGGGAGGCAGGGACTGTTCTCATCCAGTACTGGACACCTCTTTGAGAGTTTTCACCTCTGGGCTGGTCATCCTACATTCATTTTACAGTGAACTGAGAGACAGAGGCATTTCTAGAGTGAAATTCATCTGACTAAAAGCTGACATCTATGTTTGGTTAAAATAATCACATCCTAATATGGTATCCACATTTTTTTTTTTAGAAAACCAACAGGATGCCCAAGCTTTCTCAGATCTGCCTGAGGCATCAGTCCTGGCTTTCCTTGCAATGCAAAGTGGAAGAGGTCATGTCCTTGGAGGTCTAAGCAAGGTCATCTTGATGGACTGAGCTTTTGACATGAGCATCACTCTGGTGGGAAAGCTGAGCTGAGAACTGAATGTTCTACCACTGCAGTTCAGGCAAATGTTGATGCATAGAAAATGTTCAGAGAAAAGTTATGAACCTTTCTAGATGCCCTACAAATCAGTGGAAGACACAGAGATCCTGGTAAGAATTATTTATTTTCATAGTGTAAAAATATGCCCATGGCTTTAATAAATATGCAAAAAAATTCATAACAAATGTAAGGGGGAAATACTGAAACCAAGATAATAATAAGTAGGATTTTGTATTAATGCCGTTCCTATTATGTAAGCTGCTTTCTGCAAGTGTCTGTCTATCCTGACTTTAGCTGACTCTAAAGGGACCAAGGGTGCTTAGACTACTAATTCAGACACATCTATTTATACTGTAAAGGATGGTTTAGGCTAAAAGTGGTATTTAAACAGCAGGGTAAAACCTAAAACTTAAAATCAAAAGTGTGTTTAAAGGATTGGGAAAGACACCTTACAATAAGAAACTCAGGAAGCTCAATCTATTTTGATTACCAAAGAAGGCCAAAAGGTAATTTAATCACAGCCTGGCATTACCTACAGGGTTAATCTCAATAATGACTTCTCAACCTGTCTAGCAAAGATAGAACTGAAGTCAGTGGCTGGAAACTGAAGATAGACTAGAAATCAAACATAATTATTGCCAGTGACAACAAATAATAATTGTAAGAGTGACTGCTGATCCTTTCATTAAAGAACTCTCAAAATCAAATTTACAAAAAAATAATCTGCAAATCAGGCAGTCAATAACTGAGGAAGGAATATAGCTTTTTCTGTGCTAGATTCAGGCTAGTCTCATACTGCCCAGTATTCTAAGAATCTATAAATCCACTATCCAGGAGTTTTCCTATTTTGATCTGTTTAAAGAAAATGTTATCTCCATGCTTATCATGATAATATTGAATCCCTGTTATATATGCATAAGGTTCAAAGCTGGTTAATTATAATTTTTTCTAATTCCAGCCTCTTGTATGATTTGCCACTGCCTCTCACAGCACTCTTGTTTTGAAAACTAATTCCCATTATCTAAAAGACTTTCCAAAGCAAACACAGCAGTGTAGCACTTTCTAATATTTATTTTGTATTCTCAAAGAAGAGGCAATAGTGTTAGGAGGGTTTTTTTGAGAGGAGAGTTCTTCTACAAAGAAACTTGTGTCCACTCTAGTTTTACTTAGTCCAAGGACTAGATCTATGGGCCAAGGGCTTTGCTTTTTCTTCTGAAAACTTCTTAAAACTTAACTTCTGAATATGCAGTAGGGGTTTATTTAATGGGAATTAGGTAAAGACCTTATTCTAGTAGCAGCAAACTCTGCTTCAGTGCTTAACTGCAGCAGGAGATGGCAGATGAAAAGGGGTTTCATGTACTAAGACAAAGATGCAGAGTTTTTAAGGTCACTATGATTCTCCCTCTAGCCTTCTTTTCTACATGATTTGGAAAAAAAAATAAACTACAACCAAAACCTTCTCCTGTGGAAGCCTGCCTCTTACTTTGATGTCTTTGACTGCATAGGGAGCACCCATCACCCATTCCCTGCACTTGTGTGCTAGGGAAGGTAAACTCGGCAGTGCTGGGAACAGCTCAGTGGACATGTGCAGCACACCACGTGTGTTCACAGCATTATCACCCACCCAGATTAGCAGCTGAGCACTGCTGGGTGCAGACAGAAATGCCTGCAGGTAAATATGGGCTTTGCAAGATATGGTTGAGTTGCTGACTCCATTGCAGGTTCCTTGCCTGACCTTGGGAGTGGAGCGCTGTCTGCCTCTGTGATTAAAAAGTTAAGATAATATTACTTGTCTGCCTCACAAGGATTTTGTGAGGTTAGAGACACTGTTTATTCAAGCTACATATAAAGTGTTACAGCAATGAGAGCTATGTAAATACCTATGCTCATGAAACCTCAACTAAAGCACTACCCATCTTGCTGAGGAAAGCGCACTAATGCCCATCAGTCCCTGCAATGTCCCAGGACAGCTCACACACAATTTCCCCGCTCTCTGAGGTAAAGAAACCCCATTGGTGATGGAGCCTCAGAGGAGAAATCTTCAGAGAGTGAGCACAGAGCACTTCATAGCACGGGTTTTGCTGTGATTTACGGTCTTGTGCTCGGTAAGGAGCAATAGCTGAGGGATGGCTTATCCCATTAGTCCCAGTCTTGGTTGACCAGTGGAGCTGGGGATTGATGGAGAACAGCAAAGGCCCTGAGGTGCACTTGGAGGCCTGGCTGCCTGTGACAGATACCCTCAGGAGCACATGCACATGCCACATGCTGTATGCACACAGAAGGAGGTTGCTTAACCAGGGCTTTACAAATATTTTCAAAGTGCTTTACAAACAATTCATTAATAGATGACATATTTTTGCTAAAGGCACAACTAGCTCAACTAGATTTTATTACAGATATAAATAATATCAAGAGAATTTAAGTGTGAGCCTTGTTTCTCTGCTCTTAATCCCTCCTCCTGCTGACCTGTTGAAGGTCTGCTTAATCATCCAGCCCTTTCCTCCCAAATTCACAAGCGCTTCACCCACACTTACTTGTTTTACAGGGATTCGTAAAAATGCCAGGAGGTACCTAGCAGTGCCCTACAGGTTTCATGGCCTCAATGAAAAAACAAACAATGCTACAGCCCAGATGTGACCCAGCAGTGCAGTTTAACCCATTGAGAAGACAAACCAGGAGCTTAGAAAGCCATCCCGGACATTTTTAAACAGACAGCAGAAGAGCTGGAAAAAGGCCAGACATGAGGGGGGGATTGGGGCACGATGGGCCTAAACACATCTGCTGAGCCCAAACCCATCTGCACGGAGGTGTGTCCCTGTGGAGCCAAACTTCGGGAGAGCCCCTGGGACCAGCATTCGTGGTGGGAACTCGGGGGATAGTGACGATGTCTCCCAGGGCCGCTGGCCGCACGGGATAGAAGGGGGACCTGCTGTGGGGAGACCAGACACGGACAGGAATCCCCGAGGTTTCTGAGGGATGCAGGACGAGGGGCGCAGGTAGTGGGTCACTAAGGAGAAGGGGCCCCTGCGAGGAGCGGTGGATGCAGCCGGTGGAAGTGCGCTCCTGGGGGCTGGGGGTAGGGGCTCCCCAGGGATCGGGGGCGGAGAGGAACTCCCCGGTGCCAGGCTGAGGTGCAGGTAGGACCCCTGCCCTGCCCTGCCGTGTCCTGCCCTGCCCTGCGGCGGGGCGCTGCTCTGCGCGGGGCGGGCTCCCGCGGCGGGGGCGGTGGCGCCAGGAGGGCCGGGCCGGGAGGCGCGTCCCTCCCCTGGGCCGATTCTCGGCGAGGCTGTTTAATAGCGGAGCCGCCCCCGGCCCGCCCCGTTGGAGCCGGCCCGTGCGGCACGGCGCGGCCGGGGCCGGGGCCGGGGCCGGTGCGGGCCATGGCGAGGGGCGGCGGGGGGGCGGCCGGCCGCGCCCGGCTGCTGGCCGTGCTGCTGGCGGGGCTGCTCGGCGGGGCACGGGGCTTCGGCGACGAGGAGGAGCGGCGCTGCGACGCCATCCGCATCGCCATGTGCCAGAACCTGGGCTACAATGTCACCAAGATGCCCAACCTGGTGGGGCACGAGCTGCAGGCGGACGCGGAGCTGCAGCTCACCACCTTCACCCCCCTCATCCAGTACGGCTGCTCCAGCCAGCTCCAGGTGCGTCGGGGCTTCGGGAGGACCTGGGTGCGTGGGCGAGGTGGGGACGTCGCACAGCGGGGCCGTGCGGTCCCGGGCCGGCTGCTGTCCCCCAGCAGCCCATCCCCATCCCCTCGACTCAGTACTAGACCAACCCGAAAGTCGCGCCGCCTCGCAGTGTCGCTCCTGGCTGGCTGGGAAGAGAGCGTGGCTCACGATGGGCGGAGGTGCGGTGTCCCGGCGGTGTCCCGGCGGTGTCCCGGCGGTGTCCCGGCGGTGTCCCGGCGGTGTCCCGGCGGTGTCCCGGCGGTGTCCCGGCGGTGTCCCGGCGGTGTCCCGGCTGCCCGCGGCCAGGAGTGCCCGCCGCAGCGCGGTACCCCCCGCCCGCCTGCTCGCGGCGGCTGCGGAGACTCCCGGAGCTTTCCCGGGCGCTGCCCTCCGTCCCGGCCGTGCCCCAGGTGCCGCGCCCGATTCCATGCGGGAAGAGCGGAGCTGGCCGAAGGGAGCTGGGGCAGCTCGGGACTCCGCCGGCAGCTTCACCGCGAAAGTTTCTTTCCCAGGCGAATGGCAGGATCCCTGTCCTCCCCACGGGCATGGATTTCCTCAAACAAAACCCAGCTTGTTTCTCGGGACAGAGTTCCCGAGTCAGCACGCAACTCCTCTCACGGCGTCTCGTCGCCAAATTACTATTATTCAAAAGACGAGAAAACTACAATATTTTATTACCGTTGTAAATGCATATGTGAACTTATTGTAAAAGAAAAACATTTTTTTTCTGGGAGGATCGTGAACCAAAGTACTTCAATAAATGTTTTTTTTTTTCTCCTATTTGTTTCTTAGCTGAAATATCCAGGCAATGCTCAGAACAAATTTATGTATTTGTTTAAATCCCTTTAATTTGGTTTTCTGCTTTCTTAAATTGTACCCTTGAGGTTTAAATCTGGCTAAATCCCACTTTCTTCATTGGAACTGATGGACTAAATTTACATGGAGCTAATCTAGGGAGTGAAATGTTCAGGCTTTGGCTTCGGACCACATTTGAACTGAAAGAAGACAACATTGTTATTTTTTTTCTCTTTCGTTTTTATTGTTCTTGGTTTATTTGTTTTATGCTGCTTCCTGTTATTTTAAGGCAAAGGACCAAATATTTCTGCTAAAAAGGAAAACTTGTTATATTGCAACCTGTTTCATTTTCCCCTGACACACCTGTGATTTCTGTTCCTCTCTTCCAGTTCTTCCTGTGTTCGGTTTATGTGCCGATGTGCACAGAGAAGATTAACATCCCCATAGGTCCCTGTGGAGGCATGTGCCTCTCTGTCAAAAGAAGATGTGAACCTGTTTTAAAAGAATTTGGGTTTGCCTGGCCAGACAGCCTAAACTGCAGCAAATTCCCACCCCAGAATGATCACAACCACATGTGCATGGAGGGCCCAGGAGACGAAGAGGTTCCCCTTCACAGCAAGACCTCCTTGCAGCCTGGAGAAGAGTGCCACGGCGTGGGATCTAACTCAGATCAGTACATTTGGGTGAAGAGAAGCTTGAGCTGTGTCCTGAAGTGTGGCTACGATGCTGGTCTCTACAGCAGGTCAGCTAAGGAATTCACAGATATCTGGATGGCCATATGGGCCAGCCTTTGCTTCATCTCGACTGCCTTCACAGTCCTGACCTTCCTGATTGATTCATCCAGATTTTCCTACCCGGAGCGGCCAATCATATTTTTGAGCATGTGCTACAATATTTATAGCATTGCTTATATTGTGAGGCTAACTGTGGGCCGGGAAAGGATATCCTGTGATTTTGAAGAGGCAGCAGAACCTGTTCTTATCCAAGAAGGTCTTAAGAACACAGGATGTGCGATAATTTTCTTGCTGATGTACTTTTTCGGGATGGCTAGCTCCATCTGGTGGGTTATTCTGACACTGACGTGGTTTCTGGCTGCGGGACTCAAGTGGGGCCATGAAGCGATCGAAATGCACAGCTCCTATTTCCACATCGCAGCCTGGGCCATCCCGGCGGTGAAGACCATCGTCATTTTGATTATGAGACTTGTAGATGCAGACGAGCTCACCGGCCTCTGCTATGTTGGGAACCAGAACCTGGATGCGCTGACAGGCTTTGTTGTGGCTCCACTTTTTACCTACCTGGTCATTGGGACTTTATTCATTGCAGCAGGACTCGTGGCCTTATTTAAAATCAGGTCTAATCTCCAGAAAGACGGAACTAAAACTGACAAACTGGAAAGACTGATGGTCAAAATTGGGGTCTTTTCAGTGCTGTACACTGTCCCAGCAACGTGTGTCATCGCCTGTTATTTCTATGAAATCTCCAACTGGGCCATTTTCCGCTATTCAGCTGATGATTCCAATATGGCAGTGGAGATGCTCAAAATTTTCATGTCCCTTCTGGTAGGTATTACATCAGGTATGTGGATCTGGTCAGCCAAAACTCTGCATACGTGGCAGAAGTGCTCCAACAGACTGGTGAACTCAGGGAAAGTGAAACGGGAGAAGAGAGCAGATGGTTGGGTGAAACCTGGGAAAGGGAACGAGACTGTGGTATGAGAAAAGGACAGCATCCCACTGGTCTGACTGCTCTCCTGTGAAGGACTGACCATGTGTAAGCATTGCTGTATAAATGTTGGGAGTAGAACAGGGGGGCAATTACACAACCTGTCTCTGGGGATGGGAGAAAAAAAAAAAAAAGCCTTAAAGAATAAACAGCAAAAAGATCATGCTGCAGATACAATAGCCATAAACCATGCTGCCCAAAATAGGAGAGCCCAGGGAGGCTTTAAAAGCTGTGAAATACCCAAACATATTATCTTCCTTTTTTTTTTTTTTTTTAATAAAAGCAGGATGCATTTACTGAAGTCTTGAAGTCTTTAGAAATGGAGGTGCTTTAGCCCATAGCTGTGGGATGAGATTTTCCTTTCATCATCTTACAGCGGATGGAAGAAAGACAGGCCAGGGCCAAATTCTGGGCTTAATTAGAGTCCAGTTACCAAATTACCAGAAGATGCAGTGCCCTAGACCTCAGTCAGATGTCTTCTTTCTGACTTGAGCATTGAGAAGGAAGCACTTGATGAGGATTCTCTCTTTATGCCCTGGGGAATTCTTGTGTTCCAATACACTGCACAATTCAGTCAGGGATCACATCATGAAACAAAAAGCAAATGGACTTTCCAGGTCCTTGCCGTGATGAGTAGGATTTAGTGAGGTATTAGTGAGGATGACTTTTCAGTCCACTAATGGCCTAATAATAATTTTGACTCATTCTTTTTGCCATTTATAACCTGGTCCGAATGGAGAGTTGATTCTGCCTTGTGGGAATTTGAACCTCCCTATGTTTCTTCCCACCTCAGTTATTCTGTGGGTCTATCAATATTTATAAAATCGAAAAGCTTTACTCAAGGCCATCCTCAGAAGTAGAGGAATCAGGTCACAGTGGGAAACTGCATATGGTCTTCTGCATCTATTATCATTATCCATCTGCCTCCATTCCTGCCCCTTCAGGTGCTCCTGCTATTTCTAGCAGACCACTTTATTCTGCTGCATTTATTAGCTTTAAAAAGTCTTAACTATATAGTGTTCCTTCCTCTGGGAAAGAGAGAAGTTATTTGAAGGTACCTTCAAATAATACCATGCTTTCTCCAAGCAAACTTACTTGTCTTTCTCTGCAGACTCACTGCATGAAGCAATTAAGTCTTAATGGATTTCATTCAGTGTGATGGTATCTCCTCTGTAGACGCCAGTCTATGGAGAAGCAAAATGTTAAGTTCCTTGGCAACCTCGTGTTCACACAGATCAATTGTGTAATTATGTGTGTCAGATGCAATTAAAAGAACATTCTCAGTCCGTGACATTGCAGTACAGCTGACTGCCTCACAACGATGCTTCAATTGCTCACTGACAGCTATGGAGACTTTATTTTAATGTATATTTATGCACCAAATGTGAGCAGGCATTCAGTCCTCAGAAGCAACAGAGATCTTTCCAGTTTTTGTAGAGGGATCCAAGAAATCAAACTTCTTGGTGAATAATGTTGTTTCAAAGAAACCATTGCATTTTCTTATTCTGTTATTTGAGGAGGCACCAGCTTGTGCTTGTGGGGAGCTGAATGTAATGTCAGGGAAATGTAAGAAAGGTGATGCAAATACAGATATCCTAGAAGCACTTAAGAGAACACTATTATGATGCTCTAGCCCTTTGAAACACGTTTGGTTTTACCTATGTGCCCCAAGCTTTTGCTTCCTTTGTTTGTGTGGAACCTGATCAGCTGCAGAGCATCCCCCTGGTGCTCCAACTCCCATGATCTTCCAGGCAGCTGAGAGCAGATGCTGCTTTATTAAAGTACTTGCTTTCCACACAGGTGCCCATGTGCTTCGCAAACCACAGTTCACTCCAGCTCTGGAAGTGAGCACTAATCTGTCCCAGAAGCATGTATTGTTTCAATGTCAGTGTCGAAACATGTGCTAGAGAATGTTTTTTTTTCTTTTACAAACAAAATCCAGACCCCAAACAAACCCTAATGGCAGTCTTTGCGGTTGGGCTCCCTCTCCAGCAGAACAAGTGACAACTTGACACATTCTGCTCAAGACACACAAGCACTGTCTTGGCCAACACCACATTCCATCTGGGCCTTTTCACCCTCTCCATACAGTCTCTCACTGTTAGTGTTGTGTTTGGATCTGGTTATTTCTTTGTGGACAAGGAGTTTTGCAAGTGTGAGATCTTCAGATGGCTGAGCTTCTCCATCATGCAGTCTTTCTGCTGGCGCAGTGAGGAATGTAAAGTCAGCAGCTTTATGTTGGCTTTCAAGGAGTGAGGATGCATTATGACCCTTTTTTGTAACCTAGTGTTTGGCTGTGCCAAGGTGTCACGTTCACTCAAGGTGTGCTTCACTCTGAAACACTTTGGATACTCTCCTGGCCAATAAGACCCATGTTTGAGCAGACTGATTCAATAAATGGCATTTTTAACCTTGTTATGTACACAGAGTGAATGTTAAATAGTGCCTTTTTATCAAATCCTTGCACCTCTGCCTGTGACCCTGTGAACTGTTGACAGAGGGATGCCCCTGGTGATGTAAGACACAGTGAGTTGGATGAGGATGGCAGTGTGTAGCCCTAAGAGGGACCCAGAGGGGTATTCCATTAAAGCATGTGAGGGATTCAAGTGCTATGCAAAAGAGTTGAGCTGGGGGGAGGCACCAGCTACTGTGTCTGAAGAGACATCTTTCCCCAGCAACTGGGGGAACGCTGTACTGACCCAAAGTGAAATTAGTGGTTGCTTCAATTAAACCATTCCACTGATGTATTCACCCACATGCAGTTGTCTGGCTCTGTGCTGGGGCTGGGTAAGTGGGAAGACACAGCAGACAGCCTGAAAACTGGGGCTTGCGAAGAGCCGGGCATCAGCAACTCGAAGTTCTCTTGTTTCAACATTGTTACGAGCTTAAAGCCAAAACCTGCGTGACTAATCCTGTCTCGGAAGTGCAGTTGCTGTGGTTATACAACCAGAAACTTTGCAGGCGTTTCCTTGGATTGCGCAGTCCCTGCTCCCATCTCCCCCCACAGCGTGTGCTCTTGGCACTGCAGGTTTCAGAAGCGTCTGCCAGAGAGGTACAAGCTTAGCTCTTGCATTAAACAGACAAGTTAGCTTCTTTCTCTGAATTTTAAGGAAATAGATGCTGATTATTTTGGGGTGTACAGAAAATATATCTACTTCGATGTATGTACTGTAAATTTCTAATTTATCACTGTAAAAAAACCAAAACAACTTTGCTATTTAATTTTTATATCAAAATAAAACTTTAACCTCTGTGGATAACTAAAGAATTCCTGGCAACCTTCACATTTTTGGCGAGTTTGCTTCTTAAATAGGCTTCAGCATTGTTGGAAGTGCTTTTTTCCCCTGAAGGAAGAAGGACTGAAGTGCTCATGCTGTGGTGAAAGGATGCTTTGAATGGGTTAATCCAGCATGGTTTGGATGTATTAACTGAGAACAAGACATCGTTGGGCAGGAGTGAAAGTATGTTCACATTTCTGCACATGGGGTGGACAGAAACCCTTTCAAAGACAGCACACACATCCTGGGTGCTGGCTGGGGTTGCAGCTGGAGCTTTGCTGTTGTGGGAGCATGTCCTCAAATCCCAGCTGGAAGGCAGTACAGAAACACAGCCCGCTGCTGCTCTGGCACTGCTGTGAGGTAGCTCCTGAGAAGAGCAGCACCTCCTGTAAGGCTCCT
The DNA here is from genome assembly GCF_030490865.1 of Poecile atricapillus. Classification (NCBI taxonomy): domain Eukaryota; kingdom Metazoa; phylum Chordata; class Aves; order Passeriformes; family Paridae; genus Poecile; species Poecile atricapillus. Next base: position 81,729,032 of record NC_081249.1, read on the forward strand.
TTTCTTTCAGGTGTCATGGAATACATGCACCCAAAGTGTGAGCGTTCCGATACGGAGCGTACAGTGCAGGAGGGCAGTGTCACCACCGGTCTGTTCAGTATATGGGAACTATTAGTGGCTTTTGGAAGGGAAAAATCGTCTTAGTAACCTGCTTGAAATGAGTTAATTCCTGTGGGTGATTTCAGTGATTTCAACCCTTCAGAGGAGAGATTCAGTTGAATGTCTATATTTTCTGGCAATGGTTTGCTAAAAACTTAAGCTTATTCATGCTCTACTTTTCATTCCTGTTTGTAATTTCTGCTCACAGTTGTGATGTATGGGGACAGCAAGGAGCTGCTTTTTGTGTACACCCCTCACCAGTTTCTTTTGACACTGATAGAACAGCATGCAATCTTAATTGTTTAAACCCATTTAATTGTCTCCATCATGAAACAATCCATGTGTGGGATTATTTAATTAGCAGAATGTTATTCTAGTAAAAGCCTAAATCAGACTAGAGTGGATAATAGTGAGGGAGTGCTATAAAAAAGAGTAGCAACTATCACCTGTGTATCTGTAGCTAATCAAGTTTTGAAGAGCAGCATCTAAAACTGGTAATTATGAGGGATTTGCTCATGCCTTTGGCAGCTCATCTTTGTAATGTTTTCAGGCTGGTGATTAATGTGATCTCTCAAACTTACCCTAATGAGTCTGTAATAAAGCCATTGTTAACTGTAACAAACATAAAAGAGCTTCTGGGGGAAGGAGCAGGATCTCCCTCTTGTTCATACCACCTGAAAACCTCAGGTGTGGCATTCAAGATGGTGTTGGCTGCTCCAGGTCTCTCTCATGGGTGTTTGCCTTCACACAGATCCCTCACATCAGGTGTCTCAGAGCATCACCTATGAAGTGATCGTGGATTGCTGGAGTGGCTGTGAATGGTGAGCAAGCTCCCCAAGGTAGTGAGATGACAAATCCACTCAGGTTTGCCTGAGTATCTTGAGGGAAGTATCTGTATGCAGTGCTCACAAAAAAATAGCCTTTATGAGGACTAATTTTTGTGGTTGTTTTGATATTTAGGCCTGGGATTTTTTTTACTTGTTTTTTTATTTTTTTTTTTTTTTAAATAACATTGTCTTTAAAGAAAGCAAATGTTAGGGAGTTTGTAGAGAAGGAGGCCAGAGTTGTGCTGCCAGCAATCAGGAGCAGCTTAAGCTCCAGTAATGTGAAAATATGGTATCATCAAGTCCCTGGCTTCAGTGGTAGTTTCCACCACACCTCCTCCATCCTCAGCCACTCATTCCCATAATGGTGCCACATTTCAGCTCCTCCTTCACTTTGCCAGTACAGCTACTTGTGGTATGGTGCAGGCATCATCCTGCGGAGCTGCTTCCCAAGCCCTCTTGCACCATCTCCCCCATCAGGCCACAGCTGTGTCTACCTGTGAGGTTGTAGGAATGGGAGAGAGCAAAGTGACCCCTGCCTGGCCACTTCCAGCTTCCCCAGCCTCAACTAAAATAGCAAAGCCTTCAGTAGGGCTGTTGGTAACTCCCTCATTCTTTAACTGGGATGACTGAGTCCAGATGTGAACTGCTCACCTATAGGTGAATGCCCCATTACGCAGCCCCACAGCAGCTGTGTTGCTGATGCTCCATAGTGCCCTTTTCAGCATGCTTGGACTAATTGGCTCATAATATAGACCAGGAGTCTGCAGCCTCTTTCTCAATCTAGGATGGCTTAACTGGCCTGCCAGAATCTGGTGTAACTTCTGTTCAGAGCAAAGCCTCTCCGTGCTTATAAATCCAACACCGGCTGCAGCAGAAATGAGGCAGAGCATGGTCCCGGCTGGAGCAGGGTCATGCAATCCTGCTGCCCCTCACCAAGAGGAATGGGTGCAGGTCAAACAGCTGATGCTGAGCTGGTGCAATAGATCCCATATCACTAACTATTTCCTGCAGCTGGGAAATGATTTCTGACCAGAGGTCCTGCACATCCTGGCAGACTCCAGCTGTTGTAACAGCTTTGTGTTGTTAGCAACCAGATGTTTTGTTTTATGCTCTGGGAACAGCCTACCAAACAGTCACCACAGGGCTGGAAGAGCACAAAGGTGGCTTAGAGGGCAGCAGCAGCAAATGAGGACTCACACGCTAAGGTATCACAGAGAAACTGTTGTTTTCTTTTCCTAGTTTTTTTTGGGGAGCAGGGAAATCCTGAGTGCCAGATGTTAGGTACAACACCACAGAAAACAGGTTAAATGCCAAAGACAAATATTATTGCACCAGAAAGTTTACTGTAATTTATAGCTTTGATTTTCTTGTTGTGTTTTGTTCCAAAAGGGAAAGTGCTTATTAATTAGATCCACTTGGAGGGCTCAGAAAATGGATACTTAAATATTGTCCATTTTTAAATCAAAGGTTTAAAACATTAAAGATAAGCAAAATAAAACAAAAAAACCAAACAATTACCCATGGCTTGTCAATACACTGGCAATATAAATATCTTCATCTTATATTTCCATCAGTATTTAGCTAGTTTCCTGTCTGGTTTTTTCATTTCCTGAGCTTACTCTGAGGAAGGGGAAAACATCCGTCCTGCAAAATAGATGCAAATCATTCAGCAGACTGCTTCTGCTTCTACAATATTAAATTTAAAAATATTACTATGCAGAGAAACAGCCTGACAGTAAATGTTTCAATGGATTAAGTCTTTTCTTCCAAAGCAGCTCAGAGGTACTCTCACTCAAGTCCTTGGTAAGGATTGATAAGCAGAGTGCCATGGAAAAGCAGAAATTTGGTTTTTCAGGGATTTTTCTTGCACTCGAAGGTCTTGTGCCTTGCAGCGAGGAATGGCTGACATCTAGTGGCAGCTGCAGCCTGGCCCCAGCTGCTCGAAGCCTCTCCCAGCCCTGCCCTCCACTTGTGTCAACAAGAAGCAGGGCAGGTACCTCAGCTACTGATGGTGAAGGCTTTGTCCAGAAGCACATTCTGCCAGCTCTGGGCTATACATTATGTTTTGTACCAAGTGCATCAGCTAAGAAAATCACAAGCTCACCCCTTGTTTAATAAATTGAATTATGTTAGATCAGATATTAGGAAGAAATTCTTCATTGTGGTGGGTGTGAGGCTCTGGAAGAAGCTGCCCAGGGAAGCTGTGGATGTCCCATCCCCGGCAATGTTCAAGGCCTGGCTGGATGCATCTTGGAGCAACCTGCTCTAGTGGAAGGTGTCTGCCCATGGCAGTGGGTGTGGAACTAAATGGTCTTTAAAGCCCCTTCCAACTTAAACCATTCAATGATTCTATGATTCTAATCATCTCTCCTTGTTCAGCCCTGGGCTTAAGGCTGGCATGATTACAGGAGGGTTGATAACAGTGCTCATGGAGAAATAAACCAGACCTGGTTAAGTAGCATGGCAAAAGGGCCAATGGGATGTTGTCCCCTGCTGTGGTGAGGAAAGCTGCTCTTGGCAGAAGCCAGCAGCACATATAGTCCAAAAAGTTTATTTGAAAGACTTAACACAATCTCTTCCTTGGCCTCACACTAGTTATGTTTATAAGAAGAAGCCCTGGGGGACCACAGCAGAAAAGAAAGGCTCCAGCCTGGGCTGACAGCCTTGCTTCTTTCTGCTGCCATTTGGCAGTGGTGGGAAGGGCTGTCAGCCCCAAGAAGAAAGCATAAAGCATTTGCAGAGTCATGCACAAGAGACCTGCAAA